>NC_056740.1:533626166-533633666 GCF_019279795.1 Protopterus annectens | reverse complement strand
TCAAAAAGAAAAAGCCAGCACTCAGAGGCAATTGAAGTTTTATTCCTTTCCCTTCAGACCGGTTTCGGTAACAAACCTTCTTCAGTGATAAAACATACATAATGCAGGGACAGTTTTTATACACAATGTGCATCCCCAATTGTGACATCACTTCCCCCATTAATCCATTACAGCCTCCAAACACATACAAATATCAACCAGAATAAACATTTTAATATAATATCACATACTGTAATCAAACTTCCATTCATATCATATATTTATTTGTAAAATTGCCAATTAGGGTCCTTAATAAAAAGAAAAAAGACCCTCATAACTTGTCATTTAGTCCAGGATGAAATAGGGCACCCAACTTAATAATCCATTTTCTTTCCTTTTGAGTTAGTATAGTGTGCCAACCTTGCTTCATAGATCTATTCCCTTTTACTTGGTCAATAATGACAAATCTAAACGAAGCAGTTCTGTGTAACTGACAATGTCTATACAATGCATTGGCCATCTTTTTAAGAAGTAAATCACTCAAATGTTCTGAAATATGACTTCTTAGTTGCCTAGAAGTCTGCCCTACATAAAAGGCAGAACATTGGCAATTAGCCAAATAGACAACTCAGTCAGAGCTGCAATTCCCAAAAAATGAAATATCAAACATTTGACCAGTGTTTTTACTGCTAAAAGATGAAGGTTTAAACATATGTTTACACAGACTGCAATGTCCACAAGGATGTGACCCAACAAGCCTATCCCCCAATATGGTTAGTTGATGTTGGTTTGCATAATCCAAAAACGTTTTCTTATAATGCGCAAAATAGGAAGTGAGTGTTCTTCCCCTTCTGAAAGAAAATTGGCATCTGTTAGACAAACACTGATCCAGATCTGTATTGGCCCGAAGAATATTCCAATGTTTGTTGACTACATCCTGCAATAAATGTATATTACTGCCAAATGTAGTAACCGACCTCATGGTTCCTGATCCATTCTTTTTGGTTTTAGCTTTATAATTCAATAAGCTAGATCTCTCACAATTGGCTGCCCAATCACTGGCCTTTTGTACTGTTGATTTTGTATATCCCCTATTAATAAATCTACCCTCAAGATCATGCCTAGCATTATGAAATTCCATGTCTGCAGAACATATTTGTCTAATTCTCATAAACTGTGATTTAGGAATATTGTTGATGGTATGTGTGGGGTGTAAACTGGCTGCATATAATAAATTATTATATTGTGGGTATTTCCTTTATGCTGACATCTTGAGCGTACCATCCTCCTGTCTCGAAATATTGACATCCAGGAAATTAATCTCTTTACTGTGATAATTAACAGTAAACTCAATCCCCCACCAATTACAATTAAGATATTCCAAAAATTCTAATTAATAGTCCACACCCCCACACCAAACCAACCAACAATAATCTAAGAAACGTCTCCATATATCCATCTCTGAGAGATAAATGTTATGCATGACATCATATATAATCTGATCTTCCACATACCCATAAAGAGGGCAGCATAAATTGGGGCAAATGAGGCCCCCATAGCTGTTCCTTGCTGTTGCCAGTAACATTCCCCTTGAAATAGAAGACGTTCTTAGTCAGTACATGTTCTGTGCAAGACATGTGAGGAGAGTGTTAAATCCTGGTGCACATAAATTAGCTTTATTTAACCAGTATTCTAGGGCAAGTAATCCTGCCCTATGAGGAATACTGGTATATAAGGATTTAACATCAAGTTTACACATGAGCAAATGAGGTTCCAATTGTGAGTCCTGAATAATTTGTAAAAACTCTGTGGTATCCCTAATTCTTGCCCTGACCCATAGGTCTCAACCTTCCATCCTCAAAATGAGGAACACCAGCCCTCATAATGTGGAACAAATGGGCAAAATGTGGAACATATACTGACAGCTTACTAACAACTTCAACTAGGAAGGTCATAGGATAGTTAAAATATGCTGTTTTTACTTATAAAAAGGATATTTTAATGAATTAACATGATTCATTTGTATTTACCATGGATATCTGTAAAATAATAATGGCTCCAGATAGTATGTCAAAAAGGCAGAAATGGGTTCAGTTAAAGATCCCTGTCCTGAAACAATTGGTCTTCCTGGGGGGTCTATTCAAATTTTATGCCCTGACCCCTGATAATAATGGCTCCAGATAGTATGTCAAAAAGGCAGAAATGGGTTCAGTTAAAGATCCCTGTCCTGAAACAATTGGTCTTCCTGGGGGTCTATTCAAATTTTTACGAATTTTGGGCAAGAGATACAGGTACTGTCAGGTTGGATCCTGAACCATGAGTTGTTCTTTTGTCTTCATGTCAATGATTCCTTCTTCCACTGCTTGATTCAAAAATAAATCAATCTCAACCTTAAATTTAGGTGTGGGGTCTGTTGACATCCTAATATAGTTCTGAGGGTTGGACAATGGTCCATTTCCCTCATTCCATTAATAACTGGCATCCATTATGACCACAGCCCCACCTTTCTCTGCTGGAATAATGATTATATCAGAATTGGAATATAGGTTTTTCAAAGCCTGTTGTTCCCCTTTCAAAAGATTATGTCTAAAGCTCCTACCAGAACTAAAGTTAAAATGTAAATCCCTTAGGACGGCTTCCTGAAAAATACCCACATATTTATTCATTGGTGGCATAAATGTGGATTTGTGAAAATGAAATTCAGATGCTCTTTCAGAATTATTAGATGTTCCAAAGTTCTACAGAAGGCAAAAAGTTCTGAAACAAAAATATGTTCATCTACCAAAAAACTGGGAACAAACCCTAAACCTTTATTAAGTAAACTTTTTTCATCTATTGATAAAACATAAGAGGAAATATTATGTACATTATAAAATTGGGTCCCTGCTTTTTTTTGAGTCAGGAGAGTCACGAATATAAATTCCCTCCGTGTCAGTCATAGATGATTCTTCCCCTGAGGACTGAGGATGGGAGATATCAAGAACAAAGTGGAGAATAGGGAGTTAAAATGGATACTTAGATTGAGGGTGGATAAAGGATATGGAGTGAACACTAAAGTCTCAGTTAAGCCAGCCCTAGAGTCCAGAGGTATTAAGAAATGATGGATATAATATATATATATCTATATATATATATATATATATATATATATATATATATATTTCCTTGATGAATATAGATGTGAGATGTGATACATGTTGATAATGAACATTAGGTTATAAGATTTTATATCTACTAAGTAATATTTTGTATAATCTTACACCAAGTGGACTTAGAAAGAAGTGTATAAGCCATATGTAGGAAATGGTAGATGAAGGAAGGTTACCAGTATATTTAGGTTATCCATAGTTTACTAAGTAATTTTGATTTGACTTGACTTAGTAATATGTAATCCCATCCAGAATGAGATCAAAGGACTGGAGCGTAACTGATACAATGCGCCCCTTATAAAGTAAGCATTATGTATAGCTGAATATGCGCATGTGCATTTGTGAAACCACACATGCAATATGGAAGACTAGAGTGCAAGTATTATGATATGCTCTTTATAATGTAAGTATCGTGTGTAGCTGGATGCAAATATTATGTAAATACTTGGTAGAGACGAGGAGCATATGAGTTTTTGATGTGAAAATAGGATACAAACTGAAAACGTACATCAACATTCTAAATGAACACACAAGATCTGATAAGAAATAATTTATAAATAATTTCACACTTAGAGGACTTAATGAGAAAAGTACAGGCTGTATATAGAAAATAGTAACCGAGGCAAGGACACCAACACGTATAGGGAATTCAGGAAGTGTTTCCAACTCAGTTTGATAACTTATAACCCCATCCAGAATGAGAATGATGGATTATTGAGTAAATAATACAATGCAGTCCCTAAAACATAAACAGTGAGCATAGCTATATGTGCACTCATAGAGAAATGCATACATAGTTTGCATGCATATATAGAAACTAAGAGCATGTATGGCTTCAACCAATACATTGTGCAAAATGGGACAGGGACGAAATATGGAATAAGAGAAGGACATGGGATGTGGAATACAGATGAGGAAGTAATACCCATGTGCATTCGTGAGATAGGTCTTTAAATTAGGGTGATAAGAATTTCTTATAGTATGCGACTGTATGTCTTTTGTTTTTATAAATGGTCCCATTTCTATGAATGATTCCGCTTTCATAAATGGTTCTAGTCTAAAATGAAAGTGGACTATGTTTGTTTAGAAAGAGGCTGAAAAAATGTTATGTGTTTAGATACATTAAATATTTGTCTCATGTATTGAATGTTATTGCCGAACTTCAATACAGCAGAATTTCCTGTGCAGGACGTTGATATAAATGTACGGGAATATTATGTGAAAAGAAAATAATCTGTATAACTTGGATAAAGTTTTACTGTGTTATGGCAGGCTTTTGATGGGAAATAGAGCATGAGAAAGAAGTTTGTAGAGAAGTTTTTATTGTTTTTTTATATGTATATGAACACTGTACCTTTAAATAACTTTGAATTAGAGGTTGAATGACATACCACTCGCTAAGGAGCATGCGCTAGTTAGTAATGAGAGGTGTAGGCATAGGATTACAAGCAACATGTGCAATGCATTAACAAAAAGGAAGTGAAATGTTATTTGAATGTTTTTTAAATGTTTTATACTGTTAATGGTCTGAAGAAGCCACCGGGAAGGTGGTGAAAGCGCTTACCATATTATTATTCTGTTTTAATAAATAGTATATGATTTTAGAGCCATACATTTGGTGATCGCTTTATTTCTTGATTGTTTGCTCAACAGTATAATCCATTACAAGACATGGTAATAGACTCACCAAATTCACAGGAGATAACTTGGTATGGAGACAGAGAGTGTAGGGGGACTCTCACAGTGCCTCCTGAAGCTGTTCGGTCACTCTGTATATATTGCAATTTAAAAAGTAACATTGTCATGAGTTAAATGAGGCTGCACAATGTGTGAATGTGTTGTCTATCACATGATAGCAGAACAGATAGAACATAATGCTGAAAATATGAGGGCTACAGGAATAAATGGTTAGTGCACTGTCACAACAAGTGCGTGGTCAATTGAAAAGATATGGTGCTGATGCCAGTATGTAAATCCAACTTAATGTTTAAGTGATATGAGCCATAAAGTTAATTAGTGCAACTAATATAGTTTATGTCATTTTAACTGGATTGTTGGATATATATATTTTGTGCTGAATTACCAAAAGCTAAACATAGTAAGTTTTTGCATGATCGCTAAGTCACCATGGCACCACTTAACGTGGAGGTTGGTGAAACTCATGAAAAGTATGTAAAACTGCTGTACAGATGGAATATATGAAGAGCAGTAGGTTTCTCTGGAAGATTAACACCTACTGGAAAAAATTGGGCTTGAAAGGACAGGAATCATTTGATTTCCTGGACATAGATAAACTTAGATAAAACCGAGATGATACAAGGGGCAACATTTATAGATTTCAATGAGTGTTGTTAATATGTTTTGTTTGCTGCTGATCCTAAATGAAAGGAAACAGGGGAAACTCAGTTATTCTGGTTCAGATTAACACATTATAGAAAGAAATAAGTCTTGTGGCATTTGTGACAACTGGGAAAACAAATTACTGTGTTGAGGTAATCTGCGTATTTGTACTTTTATTAATTATAGGTCACATTTCAACAGTGAAGTAGTTTGTTGAGGATATTAAGAAATGTGAACAGCAGGTATTCAAATATACTATTTTTTTTTCTTGTTGTTTATATCTGATGAAGTGCTAATGTTCATAAATGAAGAGGAGTCGATTGCTAAATTAAGGTAATAACTTCCACTTGTGATGGACCAAGTGAGTATTTTTAATGTAGGAGATTCTGAAATTTCAGCCGAAGTGGAAAATGAGGGGGGGGAACTACAATCTGAACAAAAATAATAGATTATTATAATATGTATGGCAAGTATGTTGAGAATATTATATTGTGGAAGGAAGTGAGTGTTGTCTCTTATCTTTGATTTTGATGATAGAATTATACTGTAATTATTGTCTTTTTAAGGCATCTCCTTTAATAATCAAATTGTTTTTTCATATTATGTTGCCTCAGAATTCACAATTATAGATACAGGCTGTTATTTGCAAGAGTGGCAAACAATTGTTGATGGTACCAGGGCACTGATATGCGTAACAATATCATAAGTTAACAAGAGGAGAGAATTTTTTTGTACTTACAGTTTACATGACAGAACTATGTCCTATTTAATTAGTTCCGGTTAGAGCAGTCATCTAGTAACTAAAATATTTTTGTATTCTTATGCGATCACATTATGGAAGTTGATCTTATTGTCAGACTCAGAAGAAGTCACAATCTTGAGTTCAATGAGATGGGGTGAAAATAAGTAAAAATGTTTGAATATTTATTATTTATTTATTTGTCATTTGTTAACTGGGTTAGTCCAACTGAGCCAGTCGCCTATTTTCAGTGGAGACCTGAAGAGAAAAGTTCCAACTTATAATATAACTAAATACAGTATATGAAACATTTCAAAAGACTGATAAACATTACAAAAGCATAATATACATTACAAGAAATAAATATAGGAGATAAAAAATTTAAACATACTATAAAGAAAAATGAATTGCAGTCTTAGAAAAACATTTTATAGTAATTACAAGCTGAACTAGACATGAGTATACACAAACTGAGGGTACATGCTAGAAATAGTGTGATATTAAATAAGAAAATGTATGTAGGTGAGAGACAGATAAAGAGCACAAGAGATTATCGAAAGAGGTGGCTAATGAGTCAAAGACAGTAGTTGTGGTAGCAATATGAGAGATGGTAAAGAAGTGTAAGAGGGTGGAGCATGGGAGATTTAGTGTCCATATAATGTATTAGGCACCTTTTATGTTTTAATAATAGATTGTATTATTTTCAAGGTGTGTAGCAATTATAAAAGTTGTACAAAGCTATGATTTTCTACACCTTCATATAGTTGCCACAATATTGATTAGTTGTAAGAATCATCAGTCAGATGGATACGCTACAAATAATTTGAAACTGTTGATAAAAATTGATAGTTGAAGAGTGTACATTACAAGGCTGTGTTTAATGTTACAATTATTTTATGCTGCAGCAGCCTTGTAATCAGTATTTTATGATATATGTATTAATGTCACCCTGAGGGAGGAAGATTCAAAATTTAGGTACTGTTAGTTGATTCTGTAGTATGTGAAATAAATATGAGAGTTACAGAACATTTTAACTACATTCAAACTTTACTATTATATGAATACAAACTGCTAAAGTTAAATGTGACATTAGCATTTTGAATTTCTTTACAGAGCCTATATGACTGTAATAAATTACTGCACACTACACAGAAAATGTAAAAATGATATCCCTGGTTTCACAGTACTACAAGTGAATGACTAGAACTTCCTTTCTGCTGTGTAAGTACCTTTTCTTGAGGGTTGGTATACATACACACACACATATATATATATATATATATATATATATAT
>NC_056740.1:533521166-533623666 GCF_019279795.1 Protopterus annectens | reverse complement strand
GGTTGTTCTAAGAGTTTTCTATACTTGCAACTGCAGTTATGCATTTTCCACATTTCTCGCTTCTCATCTGATCCTTCACCTTATATTATTTCTTATGTTTTTCGACACATTCAGTTGCTGACTGATTTCTATTTCTGCTTTAATTTCCATTCCTGCTTGACGCTGATATGCTTCTGCTAAACTAAGCAAGGAAGTCATCTTAGACTTATTCTTCATGTTTCAAAACATTCACTACATTTGGGTCTTGTGAGGTCAGCAGATATGTATGCAGTCCCACAATTGCAGATCTATACGTGCAATCAATTTCAAGGAGGCCCCTACCTCCTTCAGAATATGGAATATATAATCTTGGTATGCACTTATTTTGTATAAATCATTTGATGAGCATGAAGCAACCTTCCTGTTTTCGTGTCTAACCTAGCCAACACCTTTCTGGGCCAGTCAGTCACTCCAAAACTCTAAGTTAGGACAGGAAGAGCAAATTGGTTT
The DNA here is from genome assembly GCF_019279795.1 of Protopterus annectens. NCBI lineage: Eukaryota > Metazoa > Chordata > Ceratodontiformes > Protopteridae > Protopterus > Protopterus annectens. Next base: position 533,623,177 of record NC_056740.1, on the reverse strand, counting down.
ATAGCTTGGACTTTGTTTCTAAATGTCAGTGCTGCTTTCAGTATTAATTTTAGTCTTCTAAAATATTCCTTATTGAGTTTTATTCACATTTGTTCATGCTTTATTGTTGATCTTTCATCAGTTCCCAAATATTCATACACTCCCTCTTGCTCAAGTTCTTTTTTGTCACATTCCTGTCCCAAGTTGATATTTTCTTGGTGCTGCAGCTTTCCTGCTTTAAAGGTTGCTTTTGCACATTTATCAAGACCAAATGACATTCTTATATCATCTGAAAAAAAATTTTGACCACCTGCAGTCATGCTTTCAATTCCTCATCTGATGAACTATACAGCTTTAAATCATCTACACAAAGAAGATGAGAAGTCTTTATACTTTGTTGTTTTCTAGGAGCCAAATTGTAGCAATGTCCTAATCCGTTAAGTAGACAATTTAGATGAGACAAAAGATCAGCAGTGACAGAGAGTCATCCTGGAATATCCCCCTTTGAATTTCTATCTCTGGGATAATAATTTGTCCTTTATCATGGCTTAACTGCAAAGTGGCTTGCCACTGTTTCATGGTCACTGTAATGTAATTGATCAGTGTGGGGTGTCTTATACATTTTAAGCACTCTTTTATCCATGTATGTGGGATACTGTCAAATGCTTTTTTGTAGTCTATCCATGCCATACTTAGATTCTTCCCCTTTTTACAGCTTTCCGTTATGACTTTAACAACAAATGATCCTTTGTTCCATATGACTTTCTTTGTTCTATTGCCATGACTGAGTTGTGTTCTAAATAACTATAAACTCTGTCTGCATCAATTCTAGCATATAGTTTATATGCCGTCAGGAGGCAAGTTGTTAGTCTATAGATTTTAGGATAGCTTGGAAATTCACTCTTAAGTAGGAGTACTGTTTTTCCTGTTGTTAACCAGGCTGGTGTCTGTTCAGGGTGGGCATATAAATAGTTCTTTCTCATGGCTAAATCTTCATGTAAAGATGATAAAACTTTTAGCCAGAAATTAGGTACTGCATCTGGGCCTGGGGTTTTCCAATTTAGAGCTTTTCTTAACTTTGTTTCAATCTCTCCAGCCATCATTTCATCCTGTTTCATATCCTGTATATTTGAACTTCTTATTCTTTCTTTTACTTTTTCTATCCATTTAGCATCTTTGTTATGTTCCACTGGATCTTCAGAGATATTTCTCCAAAATATATCAATTTCTTCTTTTCTTGGTAGTGTTTCATTTCCTTTTGCCTTGTTCCCAATTTTCTATAAAATTTTTTTGGGTCATCAATAAATTGTTTATTTTGTACTTTTTTCTTTATATTTATCTGCATCGTTTCTAAGTTTCATTGCCTGTACTGATATTTCTTTTTATTATTACTTGTGATAGTGCATGATAGATCCTGAACTGTTCTGATACTGTGCATTGCTTTTATCACGTCTATCTTTCTGAGTATTTTTGTTGATCTGTTCCCTCATCTATACTCTTCTAACAGTGACACTTCTTCTCTTAATTGCTTTATTTCTCTTTTTGATACTTCCATGATGGCATTCAATTTCTCCCCTTCCTTTCCCTTCATACCCATTGTTTTTGTGGTAAGACTTTATCTATTATTAATTTAGCTGCACAGTAATATATCCTGTTTACTTCTGTTATATCGCCTGAATCTCTATAGACAGTCCTAATTACTGTGTTCATTTGTTTTATTGAACTTCTAACTTTTTGAGTTTTATTGACTTCCTGTAGTCTATTCCTTTCATTGATCTTAATATGTCTGTGTCTATTAAATCAAACAACTCTTCTCTTAGATCATTTTTTTCTAAACTGAGGAGACATTCTTTGTTCTCCATTTCCTGGGGGCATTCTGTAAAAAGTTCCAAACCATCCTCCTGTGCCACATTCTTTTCAGTTTCATTCTGTGTCATCTGTTGCTCTTTAATATGGGAACTCACTGGCCTATCACACCACAACATTGACTGTGTCAGAGTTGCCACAGGTTCCTGTTCCGTCCCTTGTGGTGCAAGTCGAACTGAACCCTTTCACTGGTTTCCTGTGGAAAGCTCCAAGGTATCTTCATATGGCAACTGATCAGATGCTTCTCACTCCACTGGTCTCTCCTTATTTTGGAGATGCATTGCTATATCCTGCTGTGGTGTTTTCTGAATTAGATTTTTTACACTAAATTCTTCACTTTGCAGGTCCTCCATAACCTCAGTTTCTCTTTCTTTAACTTCTCCATTTCTCATCCTCTTTTCTACTTTTTCTCCTTGTTTTCTTATTTTTTGTATTGTAAAATTTTCCATGTCTAGATGCCTTTGTCTGTATTTCTCTTCAAATACCTTTGGTGCTGCTCTTTTTGTATTGATTAGTTTTGCTTTCTCTTTTGCATAAACATAACACCATATTAAATCTCTTTTTCCTTCCCATGTCCATATTTCTTCTTCAGATGTCTCCTGATCTTCCTGTTTTTCCTTACTTTGGGGACTCATTCCATCATACTGTGATGTAACCCATATTAAACTTTCTACACTAAATTCTTCACTTTGCAAGTATTCCATAATTTCAGCTTCTACTTTTTTAACTTCAACTTTACTAATCTTCTGCTCTGCATTCCCTCTTTGTGATCATACTTTTTATTGTAAAATTTTCCATATCTGGATGTCTTTGCCTGTATTTCTCTTTGAATATCTTTGGGGCTGCCTTGTTTGTGTTCATTAATTTGACTTTCCCCTTTGCATAAATATTGCACCATACCAGATCTCTCTTTCCTTTCCATGCTCATATTTCTTTTTTATACTTTTTAAAAGTCTCTAGATTTTGTTCTTTATATTTTCACACTTCAGATACTTCTTTTTCCAAATGGATAAATGTTTCTTGGTCTATATAATGTTTTTCATAAATCTGTTGTATTAATGAACACAAATTTTTATTTGAAGCTTCTGACAGTTTTTCTTGTGAAATAATTTTTCTTTCCTCTAATTTCCATCTTAATCTTTTTGTACATCTTCTGTCTGGAAATTCTGGGCTTTTTGCTTAATAGTAACAATACACAATGTCTTTCTTATCCTCAATAGTCCACTCTATCATCTTTATGATTCTTTTTTTGGTCTATCCGTTTTTGTTATTTTTGTGGACTGCTACTTCATTTTAAAACAGAGAGGCCATCCTCCCCCTGGGACTGGCCTAGCTCCATTGTAGGAATGTTTCCGTGTCTTGAGGATTCTACACTGTCATTTTTTTCCAGTCCTGGCACCAGTGAGCCTACTAGAATTGTGCACTTTTTTATCCTGTGTCTTCTGTACCCAGCTGTCTGTTTTCATTTTTGTAACCTATTTCTGTCCATTGCATATGTTATATAAAATACAGTCTATATATCAGTGTCATCGTGGTGAGAGTTTGTGGAAAAAACAGGGGTCCACCCCATGAAGATACTGTCCAAGACGTGAGGGTGAATTTAATTCCAGCAATACTGTTCTCATTTGCTTGCTGACTTATCATCTCACCATTTGGACCACCATGACCCATGTAGACTGCCTATTGGTCTTAAAGATAAGATAACATATAAGCATAAATAAATGAAATTATAGCTGAGGGTTGACATAATGTTTAAGCTGTTTACCTCACAGACACAAGGTATATGGTTTGATTCTCACCTTTGGTCACTGACTGGTTATTGGCTCTGTGTGTAATAGTCTGCAGACTGATTGGTTATTATTTATTTTTACCTGTGACTTACAGTGACACACACAGTTTTCTGAGTGGTTCAACGACATGCTAATTGTTGTTAAATGATATAAAGTTGGAATTAATGTAAACCACAGGGTCTCAATGAACTGATTCAAAAAGAAAGATATTCTTCACAGATTGTTGAAGAAAGAGTCCATGGTGTACACAGTGCAAAGTTCCTTCCAGTGCTGAATGCAAATCAGAAATCATGATACTCTAAACTACATGAAGCAAGGTTTAAGCTATGTGCATTGAGTACACCACAGGTAGATATATACATCTAAGACTTCCACGTGGAAATTCTTTTACATCACAGGTATTTCAATGTCTAATGGTTAAAATGTTGAAGGGCCTGGAGGTGCTGTGGATATTATTGATGACATTCCGGCTGGGGATGGGGTGCCATGAAGCAAGACAATGGCAGATGGCTAAGTTTATGAACAGACAAAGCAGGGTTTGAAACTGATGAAAGCTATTTGTCTGAAAATGAAGAAAGCTAAGTGTCAGGGAGAAGATGTATCCCTGAAGTACCTGGGCTCTCCTTTAACTGCTGATATGTTAACAGCCATATGCCAGTAAATGGCATGCTATGGTAAATATCCCAGTTCCTACAGATAGCCATCATTAATGTATTTTTGTGGATGTTACAATACTTGTTCAAGTTTATGTCACAAGTATCAGATAAAATTGTACCTCTTAGCCAGTTCCACCGGAGTAGAGGGATACATCCATGAATATGACCTCACTGATTTATTTATTTAACATTTGTTTACTGGGAAAGTCTGACTTGGAATGAGTCCATTTTCAGTGGATGCCCAGGGAGAAATGCTCCAGATGCATGTCTTTGTAATGTGGGAGGAAACTGGAGCAGCCGGAGGAAACCCAAACCAATGCAGAGAGGGCATGCAGACTCTACACAGAAGGCACCCTGGCTAAAATCGAACCAGAGAACCTCTTGCTTAGAGGTGACAATGCAAACTGCTGCACCATGGTGCCATCCTGATGCAAGTTTGAATAGCAGATCAGGCATGTGATGGAGTTTGCAAGTGAAGAGAAGAGAAGAGTGATGAAGCTTTGCTTGCTCATCTTTCTTCAGGAGAAGGGCTGTGGAACTACTGGGGTAGCAATTCATTGCTGCTTTTGCTGGTGGTGAGATCATAAAATCAGGGAAATCAGTGGTATGACAGACCAGCATGTTTACAGAAATCAGATAAGGGAAACATCACTGAGGAGGTGGGAAAACCTCCTTGTGTGGCCTGTTGTACTCCTTATGCATGAAGCTGTTGTTACAATCTAATTTGTTCATGGAGATAGACTTTAACAGTACAAACACTGACTTTCCTATGAGATAATAGCATTATTCTCAATGTGCTCAACCCACACCCCAGTGAACAGGTAAATTGAATGACCAGGAAGAAAAACTTGAAAGGCACATGAGGACCAGAGCAGAAATATATATAACTGCACCTCTAAGAAAGGTGCATACAAAGCACACAGTCTAGATCTGGTCTGAGGATCAAGCTAAAAGTTTTGAACTACTGAAGTTGATAGTAACTGCTACACTAACACTTGGGTATTATAATGTAGTCTTGCCAACTGTATTACAAGTAGATGCAAGCCAAAGCCTAGTAGAAGTGTTACTGCAAGAGGTCAGACCAATTGTCTATACATTAAGGACACTGTCTGATGTACAGGCAATATATACAAAAACTGAGTTAGAAAACATGGCTATATTGTTTGGCTGTCAGAAAGTGATTATATGTATGGGAAATGTATTCAAGTTGAAACCAGAAACTCTTATATATTACTTTTAATAAACTCCGACATAAAGCACCAATGAAATTGCAGAGAATGCTGTTAACCTTTCAAAAAAATGATGTCAAAGTGTAGTACAAACTCAGTGAATTGATGCATATAGCTAATATTTTAGCAGAGCTTATTTAACTGAACGCAATAAAGACTTGCTGGAAGAAGATCTAAATGTCCGAGTGTGTTGTGACACAACTACCACTTACAGCTGAGAAAATACAAGAGGTGAAAGCGGATATGAGAGGGAAATACAATTGTTGCTTGAAGCCATAATGCCAGCATAGCCAAACTGTGTGACCATTAATTAAAACACAAACAGAAGGCCCAAGGAAACAAACTGCTGCAGAAAAAATCCCGAAGAATTTTAATCCTGAAACTTTTTGAAATAAAAACTTGTTTAAAACTATGAGAGATAACTGCTTTCATTCACAAAAATACACAAACTTCATCAGATAAACATTGCTGGAAGTACATACACAATTTGTAGCTTTTGTGTTCAATCACATGACCACCAAGCCCCCAGGAAATGAAACATCATCTTAAAGGAGCCACCACAATGAAATTCACAGTGTGTAGCACTAAGTCAATTCAAATGACAAAATTTGCAAACTAGGAAAATATGTAAAATATCTATATATATATATATATATATATATATATATATATATATATATATAGATATATAGATATATATATATATATATAGATTCGCTATACAATCTCGAAGTACTGAAATGTCGAATTTCAGTATTTCGAGACTGAATAGTCGAAAACCCACATACACGAAAACCCACAATCATGAATACCACAACCGTGACCATTCACACACACACACACACACACACACACACACACACACACACACACACACACACACACACACACACACACACACACACACACACACACACACACACACAAACCAGGACATAATCACGCACACATACACCTACCTAACTAAACAAACAAAACAACACACAGAAACACACCCCCCACACCCCCCTACTTACATATTCTATGTTTGCCATGATTTGTGGGAATTATTGCAAAAAATAAATGACCTTCCCTTTAAAGACACATACACCTTTATCACTGTGGATGTCAAGGACTTGTATTCGGTCATTCCCCATGACTTAGGACTGGAATGGTTTTCTGAATTTTTGATGGAGAAGAATATCCCACAATACCAAATGAATGTTTATGTCAATTTATTGGAGATTGTACTGAAAAATAATTTTGTTAAATTTGGAGGCGATTTGTTCGTACAACAAGCAGGGGTAGCCATGGGTGCAGCATGTGGAGGTCTTTTTGCCAACATTATTATGATACAATGCGAGAAAAAGTTCTTATTTAACTCCTCTTTTTTGCATCATGTAGATTCTACATGTGCTTTTTGGATGATATTTTCATCCTGTGGGATGGTGAAGCTCATGCCATCCTCCATTTTTGGCATATATTAATCAAACATCAGAGTTTCTTGTATTCACCTATGAGAGTAATGATGTGAACATAGCTTACCTGGATATATGGTTGGCCAAGGACAACACAAACAGAAGATTCACTTCCAAAATTTATAGGAAACCCATGTATTCAAATAGTTTCTTCATTTTGAGAGTTTCCACCCTATAAAACAGAAAAGGGCAGTGGCTAAGGGCCAGTTTGTGAGAGCAGTCCGAATGATGATGGAAGATACTACCTTTAGGGATGAGTGCATATTGCTGAGAAGCATGTTTTTAAAATGTGGCTATCCTACAAAATATGTAGACAACTTGATGCTAGAGGTGACCAATAAATGTGAGTCTCATCATTTTGTGTCAATTCTGGGAAGCCCTTGTGTAACTAACAACGGAAGTCAGGAAGTCCTAGATGATGGGGATACTACATCAATGAACACAAACACAGAGACCTTTAGAAATTCTTTTATTACAACATATTCTTCTGAAGGCCTCTCTGTAAAATCAATTCTGTAAAAGAATTTGTGTCTTCCTCTACAAGAGAATACCATTTGTGATTATGTGGGACCAGGTCCACAACTGGTGTTCAAAAGGGGCAGAAATTTAAAAACAATATTAGAACACAGTTTGTCCAAACATCAACATAAGCAAAATTCTGAATTTATGGGGATGAAAAAGTGTGGTTGTTGCCCCTACTGCCCCATGAAATTGCTTTGAACAACCAGGTGGTTACTACAAGAAACAGATTCAATTATTGTACAACAAAGGCGGCATATTGTGCACTGTGTATGTTATGCCCTTGTTTTTAGGGTTCCTATTACGTGATCGAAGTTTTGAAACTTCGAGCACAACATTATCAAACTTGTCTGTTTGAAGTTTCAAAACTTCAAACACAGCAAAAAAAAATAAATAAAAGATACAACAATAAACTAACTGTTGCAAGTATATTCCCTTTCTGCACTATAGTGCGGTCTCAGAGTTGGTATATTTAAAGAGCGGGAGGTGTGGGGGGTGCAGGGAGGTCTGCCCCCCTGTTTGCAACAGTTAGTTTACTGTTGCATCGTTTATTTCTTTTTTTTCTGTATTTGAATTTCAGCAAGTTTGACTACATGGTTTTGACCATATAGGGTACGAACTTGTTGAAGTTTGATAACGTAATAGGAACCCTTGTTTTTACATAAGAAAAACAGAGAGGAGGCTGAGGGACAGTATATATGAATTTTTATATGAAATCAGAATGAGAAAAGAGATTAATGCCCTCTACAAACACATAAAATGTTACCCTATCCTACACAGTCAAATTTTGTATTTTGGAAGAAATGCCTTCCAACAGTAATGAAAGTCCATGGACCTTATTACTGGAAAAACGTGAATTATGTTGGCAGCTGCTTTTGAATGCCAATAATTGCCCTGGACTCAATGAACATGTTTCAATAGCATGTTTGCTTAGGTTAAAAGCACTGGAAATATGAGCCCTAAATATAGGGTTTATATTTTACATATTTTTTACATACTTTTGTCTTCATTTTTTTAATTGTATGGGTAAAGCATGTTGTACTATATATATATATATATATATATATATATATATATATAGATAGATGTATATATGTGTATATATATATATATATATATATATATATATATATATATATATATATGTATATATATATATATATATATATATATATATATATATATATATTATATATATTTTCCTAGTTTGCAAATGTTGTCAGTTGAATTGACTCAGTGCTACACACTGTGAATTTCTTTGTGGTGGCTCCTTTAAGATGATGTTTCATTTCCTGGGGACTTGGTGGTCATGTGATTAAACATAAAAGCTACAAATTGTGTATGTATTTCCAGCAATGTTTATCTGATGAAGTTCATGTATTTTTGTGAATGAAAACATTTATCTCTCATAGTTTTAAACAAGTTTTTATTTCAAAAAGTTTCTAGATTAAAGTCCTTCTGGATTTTATCTGCAGCAGTTTGTTTCCTTGGGCCTTCTGTTTGTGTTTTAATTGTACTTCTCCAGTTAGATTTTTGGCCTGACCATTAATTAAGCCATATTATACATTTAGAGGAGAACTTTCCTGAACACAAGGTTTCTAATTTAAAGGTGGTAAAGTTTTAATACCTCAGCTAAGAAGTCAAATGCTGCTGGATGTATGCAAATCACATCAGAGAATGACCAAGTAATGGCTCAAGATGATAATGCTGATGAAGCAGATAGTAAAACCTTGCAACTGTTGTGGTCTATATAAGAATCAAAACAAAAACAAGAACTTCTACAACATAAGATATTAACACTACGATGGTTAAAAGTTGTAACACACTTTTTCAGCAGCATTATGCACCATATTTTTTTTCAGCATATTGTCAAACATCCCCATTAATTATCCATGGTAGAGTTTTTGCTAACCTTTCTAAAAAATAGCCACAAACCATGGTTTAGTATTGAAATTGGATGATATGACCCCTGATAACATAGGTTTGTAGATACGTAGTAGGCTAGCTGCCTTTGTGTGCTATTTTAAGCCTAGCAAATTTCCCTTCTAACATGGTTACCTACAGCCCTGTCCCACATTTTCAGAATTTTGTTCTAGTCCACAGTCAAGGTACATGTGACAAAATTAAAGCTAGTTGATCATTTTACCATATCTCTGTTTCTTATATAATGATGGGCTAAGTCTTCGATTTCATAGCTGTACTTCTTATATAATGATGGTGTATGTCTTTGATTTCATAGCTGTGGTCATTATATAATGATGGTGTATGTCTTTGATTTCATAGCTGTGGTCATTATATAATGATGGTGTAAGTCTTCGATTTCATAGCTGTACTTTTTATACAATTATGGAGTAAGTATTGATTTCATAGCTGTGGTCCTTATATAATGGCGGGGTAGGTCTTTGATTTCATAGCTGTACTTCTTACATAATGATGGGGTAGGTCTTTGATTACATAGCTGCAATCCTTACATAATGATGGGGTAGGTCTTTGATTACATAGCTGCGATCCTTATATGATGATGGGGTAAGTCTTTGATTTCATACCTGTGCTTCTTATATAATGATTGGGTAGGTCTTGATTTCATAGCTGTTGTCCTTATATAATGATGGGGAAAGTCTTTGATTTCATAGCTGTGCTTCTTATGTAATGATACGGTAGGTCTTTGATTTCATAGCTGTGCATCTTATATAATGACAGGGTATGTCTTTGATTTCATAGCTGTGCTTCTTATATAATGATACGGTAGGTCTTTGATTTCATCACTTATATAATGATGGGGTACGTCACTGATTTCATAGCTGTGGTCCTTATATATTGATGTGGTAGCAATGTTTTACATATTGTGTCAATTCTTATTTTAACATATTTTCATGCCTCTTCCTTGAAACATTCTTTTAGAAAATAATTCTTAAAGAGGTCATGTGTTTACTATTTTGATTATGTCTTTCTTAAATAAACTTTCAATTCTTCACATTTAGTTTTGCTGAAATCAGTTAGCTTTATTTTTGCAACTTATGGTGGACATATAATTCTGCCTTGCTTAAACCAATGCTCAGCATTTTTAAATGCTTCCTCTATGGGAAAAACAATTGTCAGATCACCAGCATATTCAATTAATGGATATGATTTTGCCCCTATTTCTGGAATTCCCAAATTAAACTCTTCTAAAGTTTTAAAGGCTTTGTCTATATAAATTAGGAACAAACATGTTCTTAGCAATTTATCTTACATTCCTTAGTTCAGTGCCCCATTCAGATACATTCACATTTGCCCAGGGTGAAGCATATGATGCTAATATTATACTAACCATTTCTATGTAGAAACCCCTTTTTTATAGTTTTTTAGACTTTGATTCTGTTTATATTATCAAATGCCGATTTCAAATTGACTGACAATAACACACATGCTCTTTCTTTCTAATGACCGCATCCTTTTCTATGGGAACGGCACAGTGGTGCAGCGGTTAACGTTGTCGCCTCACAGCAAGAGGTTCTCTGGTTCGATTCTCGGCTGGGGTGCTTTCTGTGTGGAGTTTGCATGTTCTCCCTGTGTTCATGTGGGTTTCCTCCGGGTACTCCGGTTTCCTCCCACATTCCAAAGACATGCATCTGGAGCATTTCTCCCTGGGCCTCTGCTGAAAACAGGCTCTGTGGAACGTAGTCAGACTTTCCCGGTCAACAAATGTTAAATAAATAAATAACTACACAAGAATAAAAGGCATTTCTGGCAAACACTGATATCACTAAGCAATTTCACTAATATCCAGTTTCACTTGTAATGGGGATTGCATTTTTCCCCATTACTGTATGACCACAGAGCTTCTATGTAGGCAATATAGGTATCCCTCTACATGGGAAAGGGTGCAGGGGGCTTGTCCTCTGGAAAAACTATCCTTTGAGGTTTGCTAAAAATGCATTTCAGTGATTTAATTTCATGGTATTGCCATCAGATAAAGTTTACTTTAGCAAGTCAGCACGAAACTGTTTTCTAATATGTGCTGATGTCGCATACACACACATTGATGGTAAGGCATTTGGGATTATGACACATTGAGTCTGCTATAAAGTTTGTAGTACAATTTGATTTCTCATCTCCAGTAATAAAATGAGTGAAATCATTTCAGCAAATTATCCCAGTATGAGTGGACTGTAACATTTAATATTATTCAAAGATATTTTTTTAAGGAAGACAGTTATTCCTCCCATCTATGAATTAGTCAAATATAATTTATTAACATACTTTTTAGATGGTCTTGCCATTCTTTTGGCCCCATTTTTCATGATGCATGCAAATCTCATTTTTTTATCCTACCAAGGGCAGGTTTTTTTCCTTTTTTAGTCTTTTTATATTCTTGCTCACTTCCTGTTTAGTAGATTTACTAGCAGGGTTTGTCCACCTTATTCTTTTAAACCTTTCAATTATTTTTAGATATTTTCCATTTTTCACTCTATTGTATTTCATTGAATTATACCTTTCCCATGATTACCAACCTATATAATAATCTGCAGAATAACTATGGCCAGCACAATTTCTAATTTCTTTCCAAAATTATCTGCTGTTCCTTTCTATTATATCTAATGTTTCTACAATTTTTAACACTGCATAACATTTTTTTTTGTTTTTGATCAATCTACTATAATTTGGCCTTTCATCTTTCATATACATATAATTTTCATGTATTCTTTTTTTTATTTGTTTTTATATTTTCTTCTGTACACATTCTTGATACAGCTAGCCATTTTGATAAGCAATTTTTGTATTTGTCTTTAACCTATCATTTTCAATATAATTTCTTTACATAACAAATATATTTGTTCTATCATCACAAGTTTCTGTTTTATCAATTTGCATGTCATTCAATTTCTGATCTATTTATTTATGGTATTTTTTTATAAATCCCATTGATATTTGACTATGCTTTTCAAACTTTTGCCCATAAAATTTCTTTGAATTTTGAATATTTGCTATTAAATAAAAATGATCACATTCTGGTCTTTTCTTGATAGTCATATTACACATGCCACCTAAATGTTGAGATGTCATCAAATAATTAATGACAGACATTTGTCTTTGTTATAAAGGTGAAATCACAATTCCTTTTCGGTGGATCACATCCATTCTTTATTATCATGTTACTGGAAATTACCAACTGTAAATGCTGAATGCCTTGGCATTGTCTACTTATGACTTTATCTGAAGAAATTCAACACTCCAAATCCGCTTTCTTTTCTGGGGTTTCACTAAAAGGTCCAATTATTGCATTTACATTGCTGCATCTGATCCCTTCATACTTTATTATGATTTTCAATGATTTGTTGATCAATAACTTCCCACAATGATTGTTTACTCTATTAATGTTTAATATTTAATGTGTTATGCACAGTAATATACATTTTATTTATTTATTTTATTTTATTTAACATTTGTTGACCGGGAAAGTCCGACTAGGTTCCACAGATCCTGCTTTCAGCGGAGGCCCGGGGAGAAATGCTCCAGACGCATGTCTTTAGAATGTGGGTGGAAACCGGAGTACCCGGAGGAAACCCACGCGAATGCAGGGAGAACATGCAAACTCCACACAGAAGGCACCCTGGCCGAGAATCGAACCAGAGAACCTCTTGCTGTGAGGTGACAGCATTAACCGCTGCACCACTGCGCCGCCCATTTTATATTTTTCTTTTCATATTCTGATTTCCATTTTTACAACCGTTGTTCAGCATTTTCACAATTTCCTTACTGACTACTTGCTGAAAACCCTTATGAACTTTGATTAGTGAGGGCAACCCTCTATTCTCTCTTATATGCTTTCAGTGTTTTTTTATTGCTGATATACCAAATATATCAACATTTTGAGATCTAACTTGCTCTGTGTGGTCAGAGATAGAGACTCTCCTTTGACTGAGTGGACTATTCATTGATATATGATATGATTGATATATGAAGCAAGAAATTCAAGGGAAACAATATGAGAGAGGTATGAGAACAGGAAAAATTGAAGTTGAAAAGTGAGCCAATCCATTTGCATTCTTCATCAGAGAGTTTTTGAAAGCTGTTGGAATCATAAACATCTGAATTCCATGGATTGTGGTATTGTTCCCAGGTGATCTCATGAGTATTTCCTAAGACAGCTGGATGATGCTACTGAGTAAAGGAAGAGTAGTGAATGTGAAAACATCGCAAGAAGAATGAAGAAGGAAGTAACACACATCAGAGAAGCAGAAAGTGCGAATACATCACAAGAAGAACGAAGAAGGAAGTAACATAGATTAAGGAAGCAGATGTCAGTGCGAATACATCACAAAAAGAATGAAGAAGGAAGTAACATAGAGCAAGGAAGCAAACGTCAGTGTGAATACATCACAAGAAGAACGAAGAAGGAAGTAACATAGATCAAGGAAGCAAACGTCAGTGCGAATACATCACAAGAAGAATGAAGAAGGAAGTAACACATACCAGGGAAGCAGAAGTCAGTGTGAATACATCACAAGAAGAACAAAGAAGGAAGTAACATAGATCAAGGAAGCAAACGTCAGTGCGAATACATCACAAGAAGAACAAAGAAGGAAGTAACATAGGTCAAGGAAGCAAACGTCAGTGCGAATACATCACAAGAAGACTGAAGAAGAAGTAACAGCTATCAGGGAAGCAGAAATCAGTGCGAACACATCACAAGAAGAACGAAGAAGGAAGTAACATAGATCAAGGAAGTAAACATCAGTGCGAATACATAACAAGAAGAATGAAGAAGGAAGTAACACAGATCAAGGAAGCAGAAGTCAACACAACACTGGCAGTAGTGAATCCAACCTTTTTCTCTTGTGCTCAGCAGCAGATGTTATTTCTCTTGTCGTATGTATTGAGTACACAATGTTGGAAAGTTATTTATTTTTTTTTTTGCGCACTAACTGCCAACTACACTCTGATTGATGAAAATCTGTCAACTACAACTACACTCTGGATTTAAATTTATTCAGTTTCATTCCCAGACAAGCTAAGGAGAATGTCTTTCAGCTATTATTATTATATTGTCACTTTCTTGTAAATGACAGATTTACTAAGCTACAAGCTTTGTTTAGGTTCATAGGTAAACACTAGGTTAACTGTCCTGAAGGACATTTATGCCTAACCAATAACCCATAGCTAGAATCAAACCCTGCATCTTGCGTCTGTGACATAAAGACCTTAAACATTATATCAAATCCACCTATGCGATAAGATTTTTCTGAAATTATTACAGTCAGGTTGTCCATCAAAGCTTACTTGTAATAGCTATATTCACTAACCAATAATGCACAAATGCTATTTAGGCCTAACAACTCTCCATCTTCCACAAAACATGATTTCTCCATCCTCACACCCAGGCTATGGAATTCTCTCCTGGCTGAACTCTGCAACACACTCATATTCAGTAAATTCAGAGAACAACTAATTATCCACCTAAGAAAAGGAAATGCTTGTACATGCTTCCATTTCTCCCTATAACATAAAACGCACCTACGCACCTATGTCTAACACATTCTCTAACTCCGTAACCTTATCTATTCAGCCATCTTCTCTATCTGATTTTCCCTCCACACTTTATATCCTTTCTTAGCTAATGTACGCCTATTTAACTACTGCCTGTTACTATCTGTTAACTGCTGTGTTACCCTTCTTGCAACCCTGGCTTACTGCTAATAGCACAGTGCATATATACTTAGAGGGTATTTCACCACTACAATTTTACCACAGGTGATGCTCTCCAGGTAATATCTTAAAGGGTTGCTTAATGTTACCTGTATGCAGTTATCTGACTTTGTCTTATATACTCATACGTTTTGTATTTCCAACTGCTAAATATGTACTACCACTTCACTGCTTTATTGTAACTACACTTGTGTATTGTAAACAATCCCTCTTAAAGTGTTGTACTATATTATTTCAATATTGTTTTGTAATGTTCGAGTCATGGCTGAATTAGGTTCATCTTGGATCAAGTCACTAACTTGGACAACAAACTAAAATGCATAAATAAACAAATAATTCAATAACTGAGTTAAACATGAATTTTGATATCATCCAATACTACAGTATAAAGCCAGAACTTGTGATGACAAATCACAAAGGTAATAATTCACTAACCAAACCAAACTATTTCAATGTAAATTGATGCTGCTTTGGTGAACTCAATATAAATTTGAACACCATATGAGTTTGCATAGACTGTTGATACTTAACATTACAAGTTGCTACATTGCTACATTGAATGTTTGGGAAATCATATTAATTTGGTTGTGATAATTTCAGAAATAAGCTGCAGTGTCAGATTGCAGGTGTGCCAATTTCTGCTTTTAATTCATATCTATGTATCTCATGGTCTTGTCATTGCAACTGCACCAGTTAATTGCCAGCTTTCTGTTGTTTGATGAGGCATTTTTTTATTATTAACTGTAATAGCCTTGATCATTCTGATTCCAAGTCACTAAAAGTAAATTGGCAATGCAATAATAGGATGCAAACTAAGTGATGAATGTTACAAGATACTATAATAAGATTACAATATCGTTTGAATTAGCATCAGATGACAAAGAACTGGTAAAGTCAACATTATTCCAACAAAATGACTGATACCAACACAGAGCAGCAATGAATTTAATTTAAGAACAGCAAAGCTTTCAATTATCAAGTACCCTTCCTCAGTGCTTAATGACATACACAAATAATCATCAGTTTTTATATATACATCAATTAATCACATCTAAGTCACACAGCTAATAGAAAAAGTTAATTGATAATGTTAATAAACATTAAAAAAAAAAAAAATATATATATATATATATATATATATATATATATATATGCACATAAAATTTCTATAACAACCCAAAACATATTTCTACACAATATATACAATTTATACTAAACAGTCATTTGTTTAAGTTTTAAAACAGGTTTAACCAAAGCCATCTAGTTAAGACCTGGTAGGTGTTCAGCTTGTAATCGTAGGATCCATTGGTATTCCTTATTCTCTAATTTAGTATTTGTATCCCCTCTTCTAATGGATCTCATCACAACTTCTATAGCTCTAAATTTAAAACTATGAGTAGCATTTTCAGATACATGTTTGGCTAAGGAATTAGTCATTATTCCCCTTCTTATCTCAGAATTGTGCTCTATAATCCTGTCCTTTAGGCGTCTTGTAGACGTACCTACATACAAACACATACATTTTGTGCAAGTAGCCAAATATATAATGTTACTAGTGTTACAAGTAGCTGTGCATCTAAATGTGAAGGTAATTTTATTATTAGGGTGTGTAGATATATTACTTTTCTCAGTGAGTGCACAGCAACAACAATTATGGCAAGCAAAACTGCCATATTTGGCCAATTCATTCTGTGGTTTTGCTTCCTGCATGTCTTTATAACACAATCTATTTTTAAGATTCATACATTTTCTGCATGTAAACTGGGGTCTCTTGACCAATAACATTATTAAAGCCAGGAAGACTCCTGAGAATACCCCAATTATAAGTCACGATCTTTTTAATACCCTCGCTGCATTTACTAAATGTAGTCATATATCAAACATCTTGAACACAATTGCCCCTATTTTCCCAGTCATAACTACTGGGTGTTTCACTAAAAAAGGGCAAAATGTCGAGGATCTATTAGATAGTACATCATTTTTATCATCTTCCAGTATTTCATCCTCATAGTCCCTCTCTTTAAATGATACCAAAGTTTCGTCAATTTGATTAATGCATTTTGAATCACAGGTGTTTAATCTACTCATATGCATCACATGGCTTTTAACAATACCCTTATATATATGAGGGGGTGCATGCTGTTCTATGCAAGTATTTATTTTTATTAACCTTCTTTTTAAAGACAGATGTCTGTATATCCAAACCATCATATACAATACTAACATCCAGAAATTGCATATTGCAATGTGAATATTGCATACAGAAATGTAAAAAAATAGTGGTAGTGTTAAGATATTCCACATAAGCAACAAGTTCATTTTTATTTCCTTCCCATAGGAAAAAAAATATCATCCACAAACCTCTTAAAATATGCTACATTTCTCACATGATGATTTGGGCCTAAATTTACATAATGATCCTCCCATTCATTTAAAACCAGTGTTGCATAACTATTAGCAACGGGGGTACCTATTGCAACCCCTGTGATTTGATGATAATATTTTTTATCATATACAAATAAGTTACTTTCTAGAACACTCTCTAAAAGTTGGCATATAGTTATTTGTCTACCTCTTCCATATTTAAATTCTTTAAAAGTTGTCTAATGGCTATAATGCCATATTCAAAGGCTCATAGGTAGGTACTAGGCTATTTGCCATAGGGCCTATATAAGCTAGCCAAAAAGGTACCCTGGCTTTCGCCACCCAAGATATATATATGTCTATTTCATTAACCCAACTATTGTCAAATTGGCAAAATCCACTTTTGAATGGCCTGCAGGAGGTGCCAATAATGCAGTCAGCTACTCTGGTTGCACAGGGTTTGAATTTCCATTCATTACTTTCACAATTGGAGCAGAAAGTGCAAAGCTTTAAAGTCCTACAATGGCAAAAGTACAGTTTTGTAGCGTATATTGAACTTGGGATTGTGCCCAGGGGACTCTGGGTAGTGAAAATGCCATCTTACGGCAATACCTATCCTGCCCTTTTGAAAAAATGGCAGGAACTGAATATTCAAACAGGTCTTAAATATATGCATCTCATGAATGAGCATTTTGCTTCTATTGAATCTGACTTACAGGAGGAAATCCTTAAAACTGAAGGTGAAATATCTAATGCACCATGCTTCAATAACTACGTATTAGACTATAACAAGATGTTGTGCAAATTTTTCTTATATGATAAGCGGCTTGAGGAGCTTAAGTTAAAAAAGCTCAATTGAGACATTAATGATTTTAATAGTGGCCATATTTTTTCATGGCTGAAGGATGACAAAAATATGAATAACTTTGCTAATGCATCTAGGCACCCTCAGACTGTTGTTAACACTAATTCCGTTAGAGTGCTGGATGATTTCAGTGCTCCATTGGCTCATGCTAATGCCAATCATGACATTTCATCTGATAGTACTGTTGCTGGTACATCAGCAGAAGGCAGAACCACCGAAGGTATAACTCCTACCTCAGGTAATGTACAAGCCTCCTCTCAAGTCTCTGGTATAGCGCTGGGCTCATTTCAGAGCTTACCAAATGAAAATAATGCCAAAATTTCAACAGCTGTATTTTTTCAAAAATCAAAGCAAGTAGTTCATTTAAAACTACCAGAAGAAGTGAACATAAACAGACAATCAACTTCATGAGGTTGTTCGCAGGGGAGAAACAGGGACTGGAGCTGAAGCAGTCCCAGAACGAGAAACAGGATGAAAATGAGAACTTAAGTATTGACAATTGTTGTCTTATTAATCTTTCCAACCCTGTTATTGATTCTAATCATGTTTCTTTACTTGAGAAAGGATTGAAATTTATTCCATTGAATGTGAAATGGTTAGCAGATGCATTAACTGATTTAAAACTGTTTGCACGTAATTTAGATTTAGAATTGTTATATGGCACTTCAGAATTGACTGCTCCTATGTGTTATAAGCGTAGTAATACATTTGTTCCAAACAGCCA
Source organism: Protopterus annectens (assembly GCF_019279795.1). NCBI lineage: Eukaryota > Metazoa > Chordata > Ceratodontiformes > Protopteridae > Protopterus > Protopterus annectens. The sequence goes on along the minus strand of NC_056740.1, from coordinate 533,604,039 downwards.
TCCCATTGTACAAGCATTCTATAATTCATGTGAAACACAGATTAGGAATTATTATCAGAATGATAAGTTTAAACAAATTTATAATTTAACAAAAGAGGAAAAACAGGCTTTACATGAATTAGAAACAAACAATGATATTGTAATTAAAGAAGCCGACAAGGGAGGGGCTGTTGTAATAATGAATAAAACGGACTATCACCAGAGTATATTAGAGATAGTGGATGATAGTTTGGCTTTTAAGGAAATTAATTGTACTCCGGTTGATGCAATTATTAATAGGATTAACACATTGTTATATGATTTACAAGTTAGGAATGATATTTCATTAGATCTGTTTATATATTTGACTGTTTCTTAGCCAGTGCTTCCAGTACTTTATAGCATACCTAAACTGCATTAATCCATCCACAAACCACCAATGAGGCCTATTGTATCTGGCCATGGATGGGACACTGAGGCAATCTCTGTGTATTTACACGGTAAATTAAGCAAGCATTTAAAATATGTAAGGAGTTTCATTAAAGATACAGCAGATTTTTTGAAGCAACATAATGTATGGTTTAGAACGAAAACTATTGATACATTTATTATGGTGACACTTGATATTTAATCGCTTTTTACCATGATAATAAAGTCTTCTATAGCTATGTCAAGAATCTCAATGGCAACACTCAGATCTGCTCTGAGTTACAGCACAATGGCACTAGATATACAGAAACAACTGATATTGCCAACATCCTGGCAGATAGGTTCAGTGCTAACTTTACCCTTCTCTCACCCCCTAAAGGGCCCATCTCTACTGGAAGAATGCAAAGTTCCTGTAATCACGGCTGCATAGGTAAAAACCACACTCTCCAAAGCCAAGAACACAGCATCCATGGGACCTAACAACATCCCAGGCTGCATTCTACATGAACTACAGAATGAACTGGCACCCCATCTAAGCACCATTTTCAATCAGCCTCACCCCAGGCTTTGTGTTCACTGAATAGTGCACAGCGACGTTTATCCCACTCCACAAAGGGGGAGCCACTACAGACCCCGGAAACTACTGCCCCATTAGCCTAACGAGCCTGGTCTGCAAGGCCATGGAATGTATTATCATGGAACTTATAAACAAAGACAATGGCAATCTCCAAACTCTGGACCCCACTCAGTTCAGGTTTGTAAAAGGCAGATCATGTCTCCAAAACCTGATAGACTTCTTTGAAGCAGTCATCAAAGCCGTAGACGAGAGTAAGGTGGTTCACACAGCCTATCTAGATCTCACCAAGGCTTTTGCCACCATCCCCCACACTGGAATTTTAGATTAACTCACTAAACTAGGTATAAATCCCTATGTCACAAGATGGGTTGCCAACTGGCTCACTGACAGAACCTACACTGTGAAAGTAGCAGACTTCAAATCCAACTTCAGACCAGTGACAGTTGGAGTACCACAAGGTTTAGTCCTGGGTCCTCTCCTGTTTGGTATCTACTTTTCTGAAGTAAAGGCTAACACAGAAGGTCTTTGGCTAATGAAGTTTACATATGACTGCAAACTAGGAGCCATAATCAAAACTCCTAATGATGTGGACATCCTACAAAAGGGCCTCACTGAGACAGATGCCTGGTGTCAAACCCATGGCCTCAAGCTCAATACTAAAAAGTGCATTGTCATCCCCTTTGGTAAAAACTCTGTACCCATGAGCTACCACATAGGTGGTAGTCTAATTACACTGAAAGTGCGATAAGAGACCTTGGGACACAGGTGGACAGTAGTCTCTTCTTTGATAATCACATTGCCATAGTAGTCAGGAAATCTTTCTATGTGGCACACCTCATCACAAAAGGGTTCTCATCCAGGAAAAAAGAGGTCATTGTTCCCCTCTACTTGTCACTCATTAGACCCATTATAGAGTACAATGCCCCTTTTGGTATGTACCTCACAAGGCATCTACAACTGGAAAGGCCACAGAAATACCTCACAAAGAGGATTACCAGCCTCAAACAGATGCCCTACGCAGACATCTCAAAAATTCCAGCTTTACTCCGTCGCATATCGCCTACTCAGAGGCAATCTCTGCTTAACATACAAAGCTATGTTAAACACAGAGCTGTTGGACATGCTCTACTTAAAGAAATCCCAATCCCTCTGAACTACATGCTCTAGGGACCTAAACCTTATCACCACAATAAACCAAACATGTTGGAGGGATAGATTCCTGTCCCAAAGACTTCCCATACTCTGGAACAAACTACCTGTCTATATCCAACAAAGCTCCTCATTAGCACTCTTCAAGAAAAATCCTGATGAATGGATGGGAAATAGGAAATTCATCCTGGGGATCACTTCTGTGGCTCTACTCGACAGGGGCACAGGAAAATAATTTTCTTGGGTGGCGAAAGCCAGGGTACCTTTTTGACTAGATGTATATAGGCCCTAGGGTCAATAGCCTAGTACCTATCTATGAACCTATGAACTTATGAATATGGCATTACAGCCATTAGACAACTTTTAAATAAGTATAAATATGGAACAGGTAGACAAATAGAAACTATATGCCAACTTTTAGAGAGTGTTCTAGAGAGTAACGTATTTGTATGTGATAAAAAATATTATCATCATATCACAGGGGTTGCGAAGGGCATCCCTGTTGCTAATAGTTATGCAACATTGGTTTTAAATGAATGGGAGGATCTTTATGTAAATTTGGGCCCAAATCATCATGTGAGAAATGTAGCATTTTTAAGAGGTTTGTGGATGACATTTTTTTTTATATGGGAAGGAAATGCTTATGTGAAATATCTTAACACTACCACTAATTTTTTACATTTCTGTATGCAATATTCACATTGCAATATGCAATTTCTGGATGTAGTATTGTATATGATGGTTTGGATATACAGACATCTGTCTTTAAAAAGAAGGTTAATAAAAATAAATACTTCCATAGAACAAGTATGCACCCCTTCATATATATAAGAGTATTGCTAAAAGCCAAGTGATGCATATGAGTAGATTAAACACCTGTGATTCAAAATGCATTAGTCAGATTGATGAAACTTTGGTATCATTTAAAGGGGTTCATATCATTATCACAAAAGTTTAATAGTTCGAATGCATAAAAATCGAACTTTATGCATCAAACTATTAAAACATCGAATGGCAATAAAAATAGTTTTAAAAACAAAAACCCTAAAGAGCCCCCCTGCACCTAACATGTGGGGGGCTGTGCCCCCTCACCCCTCGCTACTTAAATATACCAACTCCGAGATCGCACTTTAATGGAGTACGGTGCAGAAAGGGAAAATTTCCCTTTCCTACACTGTAGCACGATCTCGGAGTTGGTATATTTAAGTAGCAGGGGGGTGAGGGGTAAGTTTTTGGCATTTAGCTTTTTTTTTCCTGAAGTTATGGAACTTTGATCATATGGTGTCTACCATATGGTATTCAATGTTCTGTAACTTTGAGATTATAATATAGACCCCATTTAAAGAGAGGGGCTATGAGGATGAAATACTGGAAGATGCTAAAAATAATGTACTATCTAATAGATCCTCGACATTTTTCCCTTTTGTAAGTGAAACACCCAGTAGTTATGACAGGGAAAATAGGGGTAATTGTGTTCAAGATGTTCGATATATGACTACATTTAGTAGATGCAGCGAGGGTATTAGAAAAATCTTGACTTATAATTGGGGTATTCTCAGGAGTCTTCCTGATTTTAATAATGTTATTGGTCAGAGACCCCAATTTACATACAGAAAATGTATGAATCTTAAAAATAGATTATGTTATAAAGACATGCAGGAAGCAAAACCACAGAATGAATTGGCCAAATATGTCACTTTTGCTTGCCATAATTGTTGTTGCTGTGCACTCACTGAGAAACGTAATATGTCTACACACCCTAATAATAAAATTACCTTCACATTTAGATGCTCAGCTACTTGTAACACTAGTAACATTATATATTTAGCTACTTGCTCAAAATGTATGTGTTTCTATGTAGGCACGTCTACAAGATGCCTAAAGGACAGGATTATAGAGCACAATTCTGAGATAAGAAGGGGAATAATGACTAATTCCTTAGCCAAACATGCACCTGAAAATGCTACTCATAGTTTTAAATTTAGAGCTATAGAAGTTGTGATGAGATCCATTAGAAGAGGGGATATAAATACTAAATTAGAGAATAAGGAATACCAATGGATCCTACGATTACAAGCTGAACACCTACCAGGTCTTAACTAGATGGCTTTGGTTAAACCTGTTTTAAAACTTAAACAAATGACTGTTTAGTATAAATTGTATATATTGTTGTGTAGAAATATGTTTTCGGTTGTTATAGAAATTTTATGTGCATATATATATATATATATATATATATATATATATATATATATATATATTATTTTTTTTTTAATGTTTATTAACATTATCAATTAACTTTTTCTTTTGGCCGTGTGACTTAGATGTGATTAATTGATGTATATATAAAAACTAATGATTACTTGTGTATGTCATTAAGCACTGAGGAAGGGTATTTGATACCTGAAAGCTTTGCTGTTCTTAAATTAAATTCATTGCTGCTCTACATTGGTGTCAGTTGTTTTGTTCTGCATGTTTGCACTACTGCACCTTTATTTGGGAAGTTTTTCATTGTGTTTTATGGTAAATTCAACATTGTTTCATGTTTTTGAGTTTTTGGAGCAAGAACAGTAAGCCTATAATAATATTGTATAATTTATTATCCTAATTCTAGCTGATTCAACTGATCAACAGTATAAAAATGCTGCATTAGTGGAGAAATTTGAATCTATATTTTTGTAAAAAATATTAATTAATTAATTAATTAATTTATTTATTATTTATTGACATTTGATTACCGGGAAAATCTGACTGTGTAGAAGCCCATTTTCAGCAGTGGCCCGGGGAGAAAAGCTCCAAATTATTACAAAACATTTTAAGATAAACAACTTTACAATCTTCAAAAATAAAACGAAAACATATGCAGTTTAAATAATTTTAACAAATTAGACATAATATAAAAACATTGGATCTTATCAAAATAACACATTGAATAATATAAAGAAAATTGTATCTCTAAATTTTAAAGCCAGTCTTCAGTAGTCAAAGAGTTAGGTTAACATAGTTTAGTTTTGTTATACATGTACCCATTAAAGAATAACTATGTGATCTTTCATTTTAAAAGTTCAGTAAGTTGCTTGAATGTTTTAATCAACATTTATCGTATAGCTTTTTCTGTATACTTGAGTTTACTTGTACATTGTGGAATTACAAATAAGGATACAGACATCTTACAGACTCTTGACCCAACCCATTTCAGATTTGTCAAGGACAGGTCCTGCCTGCTTAACCTGATTGACTTCTTTGATAAAGTTACTGAAGGCATTGCCAAGGGCAAAACAGTGTACAATGTCTGTCTGAACCTCAGAAAGGCATTCAACACCATACCTCACTTGGTGAGACAAATCATAGTCAAATTTTCCGAGCTAAATGTCAGTCCCTTTGTAACTCACTGGATAGCAGACTGACTCACAAATGGAAACCAAGAAATTATGCTGTGTGGCTCTATCTCCTCCAAAAGACTTGTCACTAGTGTGTACCCCAGTGCTTCAGTCCTTGGACCACTCCTCTATGGCATTTACTTCACAGAGTTCAAAGCTAATTTTAAGGGTTTGTGGTGATCACGTTTGCAGATAACTCCAATCTTTGTGTCACCATAAACTCCCCAGAAAACACCGAGATCCTCCAAGAGGGCCTGTCTCAAACAAACAGCATCTGTCAAAAGTGTAGACTAAAACTAAAGGCCAAAAATGTATAATCATATCTTTTTGAAAGTATGACTCTCCTTGTAACTATCATAGTGACAACACATCCCTGAAAACTGATACCATAGTTAGGGATCTGGGAACCAGCATCAACAAAGATCTGTCTTTTGATCACCACATATCCACAGTTGTAAGGAAGTCCTTTTTCATTGCACAGCTTGTATCTAAAGGTATTGCATCCAGACCCATGGATGTGATCATTCCATTGCACTCAGCATTCATTAGACCAGTCATTGAGTATAATGCCCCCTTTTAGTATGTTCCTGTCCAAATACTTGTCACAGCTAGAATGACCACAAAGCTTTCTTACTAAAAAAAAAGTTAAGGGCCTAAATCTCAAAAACTATGAAGACCTCCTGAAAGCTTTGTCCCACTTCTCAGTATCATGCAGGCTACTGACAGGTGACCTATGTCTGCTGCAAACAACTTCAACAGACCCTGTTCTGTCAGAACTATTACACATTCACAAGTACAAAGGTATCATAAACACTCACTCGAAGGATCTCAATCTCTTTTGGAATTCAGTAGAACATGGAGGGATAGGTATGTAACACAGAGAACTCCACTTTTTGGAACCACTTTTCACTTCTCATAAAACAAAGTTCTTCTCTTCTTCTATTCAAATGTATTTCTTATGAATGAATATGTAGCCACAAATCCATCCCTAGTTTAGCAACCCAGTCCCTCATGGATAGGGGAAACATGCGAATGATCAGCCTGTCTCCAGGTTGGAGGAAAACAAAATATAAGGGCTAAACTTATAAGCAAAATATTAGGACTAAAACTTACCATGAGAATGTAAGTCTAGGCTGCTTAAGATCCTCACAGATCAACAGTCTAGTAAATACCTATGAACCTATGAATGTACTTATATAATGTATAACTGATTGGTAACAATTGTAAGGTCATAGAGAAAAAAATTTAACTTAGGAATTTGTATATACGCAGACAGTTGTGAATATTGAAAGTAATCTAATGCAGCATATATTGCATTAAGTAAATATCTTTAACACATATATTTGCCTACCTAGTTGTGCATCTGAAATCTGACAGAAGGTAGGACACCAATAATATAATACAAAAGAGGATTTTAGTGAGAAAGGGTCCTCAGTGATGAGCAATGAAGGCTTCAATTGTCAACTATAATCACACGCAAAGTTGTAAAACATGATAAAGAGTTAACAAGAAAAGCTGAGAAATAAAATATAAATGTATATAGATAAAATAAAAGAAGTAAATGAGTCAGAAAAAAATTACAACTTCCAAGCAACCTTAAGGCGCTGCTGCTCACTGTTAGCAGTGTAAACAACATACCCCACACCTCTCACACCCTCCTCACTCCGGAGAATGAAGACATCTGTGCCAGAGACAATAAAGTACTCTGGCAGTGGAAGGCTACAAAGCCTTCCACACATTTAGACCAATGATAGCACAGACTGGGGCCAGAAGTGGAGATGTCTCAGCATAAGTTAGCAACAAACATACCTCCAGGTTTTTTAAACAGGATGATACCATAGAGTTCACCCATGTGAAAGTCACCATAGATAAGGTCCCTTAACATATCATGGCTAGCTACAGGCCACCATCTATGCCCCTATTGTCTCAAGACTCTTACCTAAACCTACTAGAGGTGCTCACCACCCAGCTGAACATCCTATTCATGGGTGACTTTAACTACACCTCTATAAACTGAGAAATGTACCTCCAACTCACGGGCACAACACTTCCTTGACCTTATTAACACAAACACTCTGGAACAGGTAGTGCATTTTCCATTCAGAGGATCAAACATACTGGATCTGGTATTCACCAACAATGGAGAGTGTTGCACCATCCCCTCTGTCACTTCCTCAATAATGAGGTCAGATCACAAAGATGTCTTCTTTGAAGTAAAAATCAATCATGAAAATCCAGCTAAACCAGTAACAGTTATGAACTATTCTAAGACAAACTACATCCTACTAAGAGACAGTTTTTCAAAATTCAAGGCTCCCCCTAACCCCAAGACCACAGCTACCTATGCAGAATTCTTCACAGAGTCTCTAAACAAATGTGAATAACTGCATACAGGCTGCCATACATCCCAGCAGTAACCTAAAAACAAACCCTACTGGTGTAATCCTGACATAAATAGGGTATTTAATAAAAGAAGAAAACTCATGACCAAAATCAGGAAGTGGAACTCCCATAACACAAGTGCTTTCTTATACAACTAAACAAGAAACAAAGAGGTCTAATTAAATCCAACAAAGCCAGCTATGAGGTCAAGATAGTTTTTCAGGCTAAGGACAATCACAAGGCCTCCTTCAACTATGTCCAGAACATTAAAGTTAAAGCACAATAGTGTGTTGAGTTGGTGGTGAGCAGTACCCCCTTCACCAATCAGATGACATAGCAAATTTACTGGCTGATAAATTCATTTCAAACTTCACCCCCCCCCCCCCCCAGCTCCACCAGGTGAAATCTCCTCCAACATATTACCCCCAAATATTAACAGGGACCAGGTGCTGGTGAAATTCACTAAGCCAAGAATACCACCTCCATGGATCCAGACAACATCCCTGGTTCCCTCATGAACAGTCTAAAACACAGCCTATCAGAAACATTTGAGGCATTTCAACTACAGCCTTGAAACAGGCTACATTCCAAGTGAATGGAGGACCGCTACTGTCATTCCCCTGTATCTATAAGTGCAGACCATCAAAGCCATGGAATGAATTATCATGGAAATGATAAACAAGGACATTGGCAACCTACAGACACTGGACCCATCTCAATTTGGCTTTGTTAAGGTAAGGTCAAGCCTACCTAACCTGGTAGACTTCTTTGAGAACGTCACCAAGGTAATGGATGAGGGTAAAATACTGCATACAGCATATCTTGACCTAGCGAAGGCATTCAGTACAACTCTACACTCAGGCATTGTTGACAAGCTCTCTGCGCTAGGTGTAAATGCCTAACTAACTCTGTGGATTGCTGGCTGCTTCACAGACAAGACCAAAGAAGTCAGGCTCAGTGACACCACCTCCACCAAGAAACCGATCACCAGTGGAATACCTTGGGGCTCCTTGCTGGGCCCGCTCCTGTTTGGTATCTACTTCTCAGAAGTCAAGGCTAATGTTCAAGGCCTCTAGCACACCAAGTTCTCAGATGACTGTAAATTGGAATCTATTATAGATTCTCCCAAGACACCGACATCTTGCAAGAGGGGTTGACACAGATAAATGAATAGTGCAAAAGCCATGGCCTAAAGCTCAATGCTAAAAATGCATTATAATGCCCTTTGGAAAAGTGTCAACCTAATTTAATTACTCCATCAATAAAAAACTCCTAAGGGTTGACCCAGTAATAAGGAATCTGGGAACATATGTAGACAGCAATCTGGCCTTTCCTCAACATGTAACGAAGACAGTAAGCAAATCATACTATGTTGCCCAACATATAGGTAAAAGTAAGTTATAGTACCAGTATACTCATTCCTTATAAGGTACGTCATTGAATACAATGCCCACTTTGGCATTTATCTCACCAGACACTTGCAACAGTTGGAACACCCGCAAAGATTTCTTACCTGGAGAATTCAGGGCATGAATATTGTGTCCTATATTGATAACCTAAAGGCTCTGTCTCTGTATTCAGTCTACTACAGGCTGCTGAGAGACACTCTTTGTCTGGCTTACAGGGCTTCCTCAGAGCCAGCCCTTAAGTATCTGTTGCACATGCACAAAACAAACAGCACCAGGAACACTAGATCTAGATATCTGAACTTTGCTTGTGACAAAAACAGAAACAGATATATATCCCAAGGGATCTCCACACTATGGAATGGGGTCCCCATCCATTTAAAATAGAGTTCATCCCTGACCCTATTCAAATGAAACGTTAACAATTGGATGGGAAATTGTAAATTTACCCGCAGTCTGGCTCTCATGTCCCTTATGAACAGGGAACATTAATAAGAAAAGTATTATCCTAACTAACTCCCCCTTCCAAATTCATAGTTACTTCCCTACTAACATGCACCCCCCCCATATAAATGCCCATGATGCTCAGGACCCAGACAGCTTGAGGTGCATGGCTAGGCTTGTAAGAGCCCTAGTGGTCATTAGCCTATTAACACCCTATGAACCTAAGTAAAGGATAAATGAATAAGCCAAATGGCCAAGAGGGGTATAGATGATCACTACGCAGTGAGAAAAAAATAGCAAAAATGAAAGACAATTATTAGGTAATAATTAAAATCAGGAAAATGTTAATTTAACAAGAAAAAGAAGAAAATGCAGGGAAAATAAGGTGATCTATTTCCTCAGTTTTTGTTGTGTCTTTCGGCTTTTCTCGGTAAGGGGTCGCCACAGTGAAACTCCGGTCCACTAATGATTGGCAGTAGATTTTTACGTGCCGAGTTGCCAGCCCTGATGCACAACCTTCAACGAAGGCACGCCCATTCATGCATGTCTCCCCACAGAAGACGCTCAAGCTGAGAATCGAATAGGACAACGTCTTACTGTGAGACGACAACACTACCGCAGCACCACCACCGCAGTTCCTCAGTGCTGTCCTTAAATCCTATCTATTGTGATCAAATAGTAAAAGAAAGGGTTATGAAACAAAAACAAATAAGAAAATCTAACACAGACAATAAGAAAGCAAGTGTGAGCAAGCATACATTATTTGAACTAAATAAGGAAATCAGGAAATAGGAAATAAAGAAAAATGAAGACAAAATTGAATGACAAAAATCCTAGGAAGGAATAAAGGAAAAGGTAAATCCCAAGTAAAAAAAAATCAATAAAATGGTAAAAGAAAATTTGGTGGAAATTATGGCTGATGTGTGAATAATAAGAATTTAGTAGGAGGAGCAAGACAAACATGAAAATGTGTATAAAGAAACAACGAATGAATTGGAGTAGGAACACTCACAAGAGCTCTACCAGAGGTCAAGAATAGTAAGGTTCACAATGAATCAATGGTCAAGTATTACAAACTCCAAAAGTGGAGACAGATATCAAGTTGAGCTTATAAAAATGAAATTGACTATGAAAGAGAAGATTAGGAAATTCAAATGATTTTTTTTCCTAAAATTTAACTGATCTAGTTTGAGGACAGATCATATTAAGTCAAGATGTAATAAATATGGAAAACATCTAGACAAAAAAATTAGCCTGTAGCATCAGACAGGAAATGAATCTTAGCTTAGTAGCTATTAAAGCATGGGAATTCCTTCAAATTTTATGCATGGAAAACTGGAGGAAATACAATGGAAGAATGCATTCTGGAGTGACAAAGGATGATAATGGAAGGCGATATGGAAAATGTTCCTCCTTATTCAATATTCTTAAAGAATGAAACTTCTACTACATTCAAGTAGACAGTAAAGATGTGATTTGAGATTATTATCTAAACAGAAAAAGATACGAGGAAATAGTTTGAGTATATAGAATAAAGACAGCCATATAAATTGATATTTGGTGTTCTTCAGCTTTATATGAAAACTTACAGAAAGTAAGTTAGATATTTGTAAATAGAGGTTTAATGAAGAAGCAGTGTTGTGTATGAGTCCCGTGTTTTCACAGTGCCTCCAAGATTTGTATTGACTGATTAACTAGCAATGTCTTTTCAGTTCCATATCCAACAACCTGGGCCAAAGGGTAAAGCTGAAGGAAATATCTAGAGACAGTTTACTAGTGCCAGTGGTGCAGAGGGATAAAACTGTGCCTACAGCCAAGTGAATTATGTTTGAGTAGCATGGCAGGCACTTGATGGTACAGGCAGGGGGATGAGCATGCTTATCCTAGCAGGAGGAGGGTGTATGTGATTGAGGCACATGTACACAGGTTGATATACCTGATGGAGATTGGATAAACTACTGCATGGTACTGCCTGATGTCAGCCCCTTATGGAAGAGAGAGACAGTGCAGAGCTGCTGCCATTCACACTTCTTACCCCCTGGGTTGTCACTAGGCATGTGCAATTGGATGAAGTGAAAAAATCCTGAAAAACTTGAATCACTCCAGTGGCTGCCTAAGAGATGGATCCTTTCAGCCATCTCTCACCCTGGATGATAAGGGAGCAAATGGGTCATTGACAGAGGGGGCTAATGATCAGCAGGTAACAGGGGCAAAATGTACAAAAAAATACGTAGAGATAGTTTAAAGAAGTCACTCAACCAAAATGTTTTTGAAAGATTTGAGGAAACTCAAGTATCATGAAAAAAAATGATTTAGACACAGGACGAGCACACAAACGCCACACCTAAGGGGTGCAATATTTGTCAGCAAAGAAAGAGATGGTCAACAGATCACACTGGTTTACCAAGGATGGTCTACACTTCTCCCCTCTAGACTTTTGAATATTAGCTAAAACATTGTTTTGACCAGCTACTACACAGCCAATGCTAGCCAAAATGTTTGAGAAATTATTATTGTTGCATGACTATAGAACAATTTATGTATTTCTCTAGTAACTGATTAATGCTCTGCTCTTGGCATATCCTCATTATCTGTAAATCTTTACTAATATTTTATGTAGTTGGTGAACTCTTACTGATTTTTATATAATCTAATTCTCTTTATAATTAAATTGTATCTTACTGTGGAGCTTTTCTCCCTGGGTCTCTGCTGAAAATGAGCTACTAAGCTCAGTCGTACAAACCCGGTCAACAAATGTAAAATAAAATAAATAAATAAAACTGTCCTTCTGCATAGTACCTTTATTAGGCAATGCCAAACTGAAATTACTTCTGAAAAAGCATATCAAAACCAAGACAAACTAAAGGTGTAACTGATCAATGATAGGAGTCTAAACAAATACCTCCCTCTCCCTACGAGCTGTCCTCACCTTAGAGAATGAAGATATCTCTGTGGTCACTGATAAATGGTTTAAAGCCACTGAGAGCACCTGGCAGTGCAAGACTGTAATGCCTTCCACACATACAGACCAGCTACTACACAGACAGGGACTAAAGGTGGAGGTGTCTCTTTTTACATCAAAAATAAATATACCTCAAGGCTGGTCAAACAGGATGATGCCCTTGAGCTTCTACATGTTCAAATGACCATAGGCCAAATCTCAGGCCACTTCCTTTCAAGCTATATGTCCCTCTTTATGACCCAGGAAACCCATAACATGTATCTAAACTTATTGGAAACACTCAACATCCAACCCAATACCATATACATGGGTGACTTTAATTACCCACCTATTAACTGGGAATCATATATAAGACCAAACGTACAGGCACAGAGATTCCTGGATTTTGTAAACACAAACTTCCTGGACCTGACTGTCAATACACCGATCAGGGGTGCAGACATACTGGATCTGGGCCTCATTAATATGGAAGAGTGCTGTACACCCCCTAGTGTAATGTCTTCGGTGGTAATATCAGACCACAAAATGGTCTCCTTTGAAGTAAAAATAAAACTCATAATCCCAGCTAACCCTGTAATATTCAGGATCTACTCCAAGGCTTGCATCCTACTATTAAGTGAAAACCTGGCAAAATGTCAATCCCCCATAAACCCTGGGAACACTGCTCCCTATGTGAAACTGCTCACAGTAACCCTATATAAGTGTGTTAACAGCTGTATAGAGGCCACTGTACCCACCAGGAAGAAGTACAGAACTAACTCAAAAAACAAGAAACCCTGGTGGAATCACAACATCAATAGGCTGTATAACAGAAGGAAGAAAACCATGTCAAAAATTGGGAGGTGTAGCACCCAGCAGGATACAAGCATTCTCATCAAACTAAACAAACAACTCAGAGGACAAATAAAGTTTACCAAAGCCAGATTTGAGGTAAATTTGGCCACCTAGGCCAAAGACAACCACAAGGCATTCTTTAGCTGAGTTTGGCAGTGCTGCTCAGAGTTTGGAGACTTATCCAGAGACCTAGTGACGCTAAACTAAATCCGAGGCATCCACTGTGATCTACAAAAAAATAAGTATATTTAAAGCTTGCATTGTACTTTTTTTTAACTATATTCTGCTTATCTGATGTTCCATTTTTCTCTGTTGTTGCTGCTTTGACTGTTATTTCCTGCACTTTGAAACCCTAGTATTGCTGTCTCATAGGTAGGTAAGTACTAGGCTATCTGCCCAAGTGCATTTATAAGCCTACCCGATTGTGTTGGCTTTCGCCACCCCCTTAGATTAGTTCCCTGTGCCTCTGACCAGCAGAGCCATTAGTTCCCTGCACCTCTGTCCAGCAGAGCCACTGCAGTGATCCCTGGGGTAAATTTTCTGTTTCTCATCCACCTGTCAAAGTTTATCTTGAAGAGTGCTAGTGAAGGGCTCTGCCTGATGTATATTGGAATCTTGTTCCAAAGCATGGGGAGTCTCTGGGTCAGGAATCTATCCCTCCAGCACATCCTATTTATCGTTGTGGTAAGGTTTATATCCCTAAAGCGTGTGGCTCTCAGGGATTAGTTTTTTTTTAGGTGGAGCATATCCATCAATTCTGGGTTGGACATGGCCTTGTATGTCAAGCAGAGATCACCTCTGAGTAGGCGGTATGCAACCGAGTACAGCTGGAGTTTCTTTAGTCGGGCTGCATAGGTCATCTGTTTGAGGCCAGTAATCCTCTTGGTGAGGTACTTTTGTGGTCTTTCCAGTTGCTGCAGGTGTCTTGTAAGGTACATCCCAAATGGGGCATTGTATTCTATAATGGGTCTAATAAGTGATGAGTAGAGAGGCACAATAACCTCCATTGTTCTGGATGCGAACCCTTTTGAGATTAGGTGGGCCATGTAGAAGCATTTTCTAGCCACCTTGGCAATATGATTATCAAAGGAGAGATTGCTATCTACTTGGGTCCCCAGATCCCTTATTACTTTTTCTGTATTTAGGGGACTACCACCTATGTGGTAGTTTGCTGGTACTTTGTTTTTCCCAAAGGGGATGACTATGCACTTTTTGGCATTCAGCCTGAGGCCATGATTTTGACACCAGGTATCCGGCTCAGTGAGACCTTTCTGGAGGGTGTCTGTATCAGCCAGAGAATCAATTATGGCCCCTAGTTTGCAGTCATCTGCGAACTTGGTCAGCCAAAGTCCTCCTGTGCTTGCCTGTACCTCTGAAAAGTATATACCAAACAAGAGGGGTCCTAGGACTGAGCCCTGGGGACGCCACTTTTAACTGGTTTAGAGTCGGACCTAAAGTCTGCAACTCTCACCGTGTGGGTTCTGACCATGAGCCAGTTTGCAACCCATCTCATGACGTAGGGGTTAATGTTCAGGTTGGTGAGTTTGTCTATAATACCAGAATGGGGAATGGTGTTGAAAGCCTTTGCGAGGTCTAGGTAGGTTCTATGGACCTCCTTACCCTCATCTAATGCCTTGGTAACTGTCTCAAAAATGTCCACCGGGTTTAGGAGGCATGATCTGCCTGTAACAAAGCCAAACTGGGTGGGGTCCAAAGTTTGGAGGCTCCCAATGTCTCTATTAAGGAGTTCCATGATGATACACTCCATAGCCTTGCAGACCAGGCTAGTCAGGCTTATAGGGCGATAGTTACCGAGGTCCGTTGTGGCACCACCTTTGTGGAGTGGGATAACTGCTAGTGTGCACCACTCTGTGAGTACGTAGCCTGTAGAGAGGCTGAGTTTGAACAGTGTGTTTAGGTGAGGGGTTAGTTCATTTTGGAGCTCTTGTAAGACACAGCCTGGGACACTGTCCGGTCCCATTGAGGCTGTGTTTTTGGCTTTGGATAGGGCTGTTTTAACCTGCATGTTGGTGATTGCCGGGGGCCTTACATTTTCTGGTATGGTTATGGGCCCTTTAGGGGGTGAGAGGGGTGTGAAGTTTGCACTGAACCTGTCTGCCAAAATGTTGGCAATATCAGTCGGTTCAGTGTATTTTGTTCCATTCTGCACCAACTCAGAGCAGATCTGACCACTTAGGTTCTTGACATAGCTAAAGAATGCTTTGTGGTTATCTTTGGAGTCCTTGGCAATTTTTCTTTCGAAGCTAGCCTTGGATGATTTAATGAGGGATCATAGTTTCTTGCTGATACTGATCAGGGATGTCTTTCCTTCTAGGGATTTTGTTCTTATCTGTAATAGTTTCCTCCTTCTTTTATAGAGCCTGTTTATGGCAGGGGTCCACCAGACTGGTTTCCTTTTCTTGGAGGAGTGAGTCTTGGTTTTACTTGGGATAGCACAATCCATGTATTCCTGGAGATGGTCATAGAGTGCCTTTGTATAGTTTTCAGCAGTTTGGACAGCATTGTCCATTGGCGTGAGGGCTGTGAACTTTTCCACCTCAGTCTTAATCAATGTGAAGTTTGCTTTTGAAAAGTTTTTCACGGTGGTTTCCTTGATTGGGGTTGGGGGCGGAATGTGAATATCCAGAGTGATTAGTCTATGGTCTGATCTAACCAACGAGGGTTTGACACCAGTTGTGGAATACCGGTCACCCATGTTGGTGTTGACCAGGTCCAATATGTTGTTCCCTCTGGTGGGGGTGTTGACCAGTTGATCCAGGGTGTTGGAGTTTATAAATTCTAGGAAGTGATGGGCAAGGGAGTTGGTACTTGAGTAGTTCTCCCAGTTAATGTTTGGGTAGTTGAATTCACCCAGTATTAGGGTGTTTGGTAGGACCTTCATATTTCCCAGCATCTCCAGAAATGTGGAATGGGGGTCCTGGGTCATGGTGGGAGATCTGTAGCAAGCTACAATTTGGATTGCAGTTTTGCCCAGTGTTAGTTGCACTTGGATGATCTCTGATGCATCATGCTGCGCCACTAACCTGGAGGTGTGAGTATCCTTGATGAATATGGATACACCCCCGCCTTTTGTGTTTCAGTCCGGGTTCTGTGGCTGAAAAGTATGGCATGAGTTATAGCCTGGTAGTGCTGGGGTGCTCTCTGGAGCCTTAAACCAGGTTTCTGTTACTGCACAGATATCAATGTTCTCCATACTAAGGAGTGCCTCGAGTGCATGCATTTTGAGGTTTACACTTCTGGCATTGAGTAGCATTACCCTCAAGTTTTGGTTACTTGTGCTATTTATGGTGGTGGGTTTGTCTCGTGAGCCTTGCCTAAAAAAGGCACTATGGGGGTGGCAAGAGCCTTTGCCAGTATTTGAAAGCCTAAGGGTGACAGGTGCAAGCCATCTCTTGTGAAGCAACGTGGCTTGTCGAGCATGTCATCCCAGGCAGACAGATACTGGATCCCTTTTGAATTACACCAGAAACTTAGCCAATTGTTGAAGTTGATCATTTTTTCTTTATACTGTGGCATCATTCTTGGTGAGGGCAGGATGCTAATCAGGGTCAAGGTCATACCTGCCTGGGCTACATGATCAGAGAGCTCTTCCATGTCTCTTTTCATGTAGTCCAGGGAGGTAAGTCTCAGGTCATTCACTCCAACATGTACAATGACAGAGTCGTATTTCTACTTGTTCTGGAGTGACCTGAGTGCTTGTGTTATGTGGTGGATCCTGGCACCCGACAGGCAGCTAACTGTAACCTTCTCCTTGTCCAGCCTAGTTAGCGGGACATCAGTGTGCCTGACTACAGAGTTGCCTATCACTAGTGTGTTGGGTATGTTATTTTTCCTTAAAGGCTGTGATTGCGTGGCACACTAGTTATGTAAAGTATGTGTTTCGTGGTTGGTTGATGGGTTGTGGAGATTGCTTGAATGTCTGCTTTGGAGGTCTCTGATGCTTTTGCAAATTTTTATTTAGAGCCTCTGAGTATGTTTTTGTGTATGTATGTGTGTTATTTGCCTGTGTTGGTTTGTTAGGTCTACGTGAGACTGGTGGTGTGTTGCAAGTATTACCCTTCTCCTCTTGACAGTCAGTTACAGTCTGGGGTTGAGAGAGCTTTGCCTTCAGTCTGGCTGTATAATTGCATCTCTCACATATATTAGTGTTTGGTGCTAGGAGGAGAGGGTTGTCTGTGTAAATGAGGTAGTTGTAACATTACCGCAAAATGCCCAGATTCACCAGTTGGACTGAAGAGTACACCAGAAACTCCCCTTTGGACATGCCTGAATAGGTAGATTGATCTGTTTTTCTGATTGACTGGTGTGGACGAATAGACAGTATAAGGAGGGATAGTGCTAGGGGTATTTAGTGCTTGTTATGAGTTTTAAGTAAAGTGCTGGGCTGTCAAATGAATGGTTTGAGTGCTAAAGTTGATGGTTTGTCTAGTTCCAAGGGAAAAACTGAAGAGTAGACTTTGTGGAGTCAGGAATAGTTTAACCCTAGCTAACTGGTGCTGCCCTGCGCGCAAAACCGCACAAATGCATTTTTTATATCAGAAAGATTAAGGAGATAGAAATTAGCCCACAATGGCCAATAAAACTACAGTTTCTGGGCAGAAACCACTCCTCCAAGGGCAGGTAGGCTGTTCAGAGCTCCACACTCTCACTGATGAACAAAGAAACTTCCTTTTTTCCCCAAGTAAGGTATGGCCAAACACAGAAGCTTAAACAGTCCAGGTATCAGCAGGTATCTGAAACTAGACTTTTCTAGCTTAGTAAGGCAGGAAAATAGCAAGATTTTTTTGTTTGTTTTTTTCAAGAAAACAGTAGAAACAAATGAAAAAAACACTCTTATAGTGCAGTAATGGCTGTTGCACTTGAGTGGGAAGCCAGTAACAGTTAAAAATACAATTTACAACAAAAAACAAATTTTAAAGTGCAGGCAAAAATAAATGCAATTTCAGTGTAAAATGAGCATGCTGAGAAGCAATAAATGCCAGAAAACGAGTGTGTAGGCAGAAATAGCAATAAGCAACAAGAAAAACAAAAACAAATGGTAATTAAACACTCCAAAGTCTCTCCTTTTGTCTCTCTGGTGTTGTAGGTCTCTGGAGGACACCTGGGCAGGATCTGCTGAGCTTATACAAACACAAAAACTGCACACATGTGGTTTTTATATCAGAAAGATTAAAGAGATAGAAATTAGCCCAAAATGGCCAATAAAACTATAGTTTCTGGGCAAAACCACTCCTCCAAGGGCAGGTAGGCTGTTCAGAGCTCCACACTCTCACTGATGAACAAAGAAACTTCCTTTTTTCCCCAAGTAAGGTATGACCAAACACAGAAGCTTAAACAGTCCAGGTATCAGCAGGTATCTGAAACTAGACTTTTCTAGCTTAGTAAGACAGGAAAATAGCAAGATTTTTTTGTTTGTTTTTTTCAAGAAAACAGTAGAAACAAATGAAAAAAACACTCTTATAGTGCAGTAATGGCTGTTGCACTTGAGTGGGAAGCCAGTAACAGTTAAAAATACAATTTACAACAAAAAACAAATTTTAAAGTGCAGGCAAAAATAAATGCAATTTCAGTGTAAAATGAGCATGCTGAGAAGCAATAAATGCCAGAAAATGAGTGTGTAGGCAGAAATAGCAATAAGCAACAAGAAAAACAAAAAAAATGGTAATTAAACACTCCAAAGTCTCTCCTTTTGTCTCTCTGGTGTTGTAGGTCTCTGGAGGACACCTGGGCAGGATCTGCTGAGCTTATACAAACACAAAAACTGCACACATGTGGTTTTTATATCAGAAAGATTAAAGAGATAGAAATTAGCCCAAAATGGCCAATAAAACTATAGTTTCTGGGCAAAACCACTCCTCCAAGGGCAGGTAGGCTGTTCAGAGCTCACCAATCTCACTGGTGAACAAAGAAACATCCTTTTTGTCCAAGTAAGGTATGGCCAAACACAGAAGCTTAAACACCATCCAGGTATCAGCAGGTATCTGAAACTGGACTTTTCTAGCTTAGTAAGGTGGGAAAATAGCAAGTTTTTTTGTTTTTTGTTTTTTTTTTCACAGAAAAATTATGTCCTCACATTTCAAACAACTGTTCATATCTCTGAACCATAAAGATTATGAAAGTAGTATAAATGGCAAACTCTTCAGCACAAACCATTTTTACAGTGGTAGTAACCTTTAGGTTCTAGGTCTTAAACTGAATTTTATAAGTCACAGTAAACACAATGACTTTTATATTTGTAATATTTTCTAAACAACTTACAATATCTCACCAACCACGCATACCATCAGCAGCATTTTATTAATCTATCTCAGAGCTTGGTGAATGTGGAGGCATCACTCAGATGTAATAAGTTAAGGATAAATAAGTTATACAACAAAAGAAAGAAACTGATATCTAAGAACAGGAGGAAACAAACCAAACAAGGGAAGAATACCCTCCACAGCTTGAACAAACAAATCAGATATCTTGTTAAAGGGGAACCGCACCCACAGACTCAAAAAACATGTTTATTTCATCATGGTTTTGTGTTTCCTACATTTTAACACCACTCTGGGACTATTTACAGGTTTTTAAATATTTTTATATGTAATTTCTGAGTCTGACCATGTGGGGTCTGGCATTTTGAAGTAATTCTGATTGCTTAGTCTGCCTCTAGGTATCCCACAATGCAGTGCTTGTCTGTAAAAAAAAGCACACCATGCAGGCTTCTTTCTTCCTAAAGCTCCTGTGATTGCATTGATTTTACATGCATACACTGCTGTGCTGTCTTTCAGTCATTTTTAAGTAACATTTCATGCCATTCAATGACTACTTAAAACACAAACAGTGCAAATGCCACAGAACAGACTTTCAAAGTGCTTTTTACTGCTGCTTCTTTTTAGAATGGCTAGACTTCAGTCTTTTGAGATGGCTGAATTATACTACTACTAATTATACCACTTTGACTCATCTCCCATCCCCCTTCACACCTAACTTCCCTAGCTGTCAAAGTGCTAAGGGTAATTTGAGCAGTTACCTGCTGTGATTGACAGTTTACAGCAGGAGACTTGACTCATGTACTGTTTCTTTGTTCTAGCCTTTACTTTCTGTATGGGTAGGGGAAGGACCAGGGAGCTGTGACATTATAGCATGGGTGGGTTTTTAGGACGGTAGTGGGGATGTCAGTTTGAGGTGGAGAATGACAAGAAAACTACCTGTATTCATTGGCCTTGATGACTTCAATGAACTGAAGACTGTAGCAAGGTCGGGAAAAAGTTTTTTTTGAAAGTGAAACCACCATAGTAAGGTAAGGTACTGTTCTAGCAGAGAGAAACAGTCAATATAAAATATTTTAAATGCTGTATTGGTATTTATTCATAGCAGAGACAGTGAATAGGGAGAAAAAAGACAGAGAAGTTGAGCATTTAATAACAGAATCCCATTGTTGTCCTTTAAGTCCTCTAAGGCTAGCTATGAGTCTAAATTAGCATACCTAGATAAAGACAATCACAAGGCATTCTTTAGCTGCATCTGCAGCCTAAGAAGGAATGCCCAGCTATGTACTGAACTTATAGTAAATGGTATCACTCACACTGAACTTGAGGAAATTGCCAACCTGCTAGCTGACAGATTTGGTGATAACATCATCCCCCTGTTCTCACCTGACATATCCCAAATCATTCCCAACACCAGTTCTCTACCAAGTATCTCCAAAATACAGGTCATAAAAGCTCTCTCCAAAGCCAAAAACACAACCTCTATGCAACCAGAGAACATCCCAGGCTGCCTACTCAACAATCTAAAACAAGACCTAGCAGAACCCATTGGCACTCTCTTTAACCGTAGCCTGAAAACTGGCTTTGTCCCAGCAGAGTGGAGAATAGCAACTGTAATCCCCTTGCACAAAGGAGGTCCATCATCTGACCCTGAGAACTATTGTCCCATAAACCTAATCAGCCTTATCTGCAAGGCCATGGAAAGCATCATCATGGACCTTATCCACAAGGACATAGGCAACCTTCAAACTCTTTACCAGACCCAGTTTGGCTTCATCAATCTTGCTTATTAAACCTGGTGGACTTCTTTGAGAATTTCATCAAAGCCCTGGATGAGGACAAACCGATACATACTGCGTATCTTGATTTAGCCAAGACTTTTCACACAATCCCACATTCGGGTACCATGAAGAAGCTCTCCCGCTTGGGATCAACCCATACATTCAAGGAATGCTGAGAACAAATCACTTTATAACGCAAAGCTTTCGGGTATGAACCCTTTCTCAATACTAAATACATACATATACACAAAGCAACTGCTTTTATACAGGCCTAGTAGTCATGTGACTGCAGCCAAAGTCACATGACCTATTTAAATGTGCAGTTTAAAAAATTATTTAAAGAAACATACTGCAAGAAAACATTTGTTAAAAAAGAAGCTACACATATGCATATATATGATCAAATTTCAAAGCAATATGAATCTAAATCTAGCACATATATATGCTTAATTATAAAAATATAAAAATATACATATATACCTATATGTTTAATACAAACTCTAAAAACATTAAAACGGTGTACACATACATGTACACAACAGATGCACTTATTAACATCAATGTATAAACATGCTCATGTGCACAGGTTGATAAAAATATCATTTCAACCTACGTTGTAATCCAACAAGAATGAGTTTAATGCTTACTGTACTGTTAAGGGTACCACAAGCATATGTCCTGGGCCCTCTACTATTTGGAATCTATTTCTCTGACGTCCAGGCAAAGTTAGATGGCCTGTGGCTTACCAAGTTTGCAGATGACAGTAAACTGGGTGCAATCACAGAGTCCATCAATGATCTTGACATATTACAGAAAGGGCTGATGCAGACAAATGATTGGTGCCAAACTCATGGACTAAAACTAAACGCATGCCTCATTATCTCCTTTGGCAAAGAAGTAGCCCCTGCTAATTATGATATAAATAACACCCCTCTAAGCACAAACTCAGTGGTGAGAGACTTGGGAACACAGGTTTTTAACTATCTAAACTTTGATCATCATGTGTCCGTAGTGGTAAGAAAAACATTCTACATTCCGCATCTCATAAATAAGGGCATTGCATCAAAGACCAGGAAGGTTATAACTCCTCTGTACTCAGCCCTTATCAGAAAACTAATAGAGAACAGTGGTCTCTTCTGGTATGTACCTTACCAGACACCTGCAGCAACTGAAGAGACCACAGACATTTTTTAATAAGAGAATCCAGGGCCTCCAAAACATGACATACATGGAAAGACTAAAAGCCCTGTCACTGTACTCTGTATCATACAGGGTACTGAGAGGTACCTGTGCCTGGCCTACAGTGCAGTCTCGGACCCTACCCTAATGGAAATGCTGCACATCCACAAATCAAATGGGACAAGAATAACTCACTCCAGAGATCTCAGCCTAACCTGTGACATCAACGGAACATGCTGGAGAGACAGACATCTCTCCCAGCAATTACCGCTCCTCTGCAATAAGTTCCCACTCCATGTGTATCAAAGCTCCTCAATGACCCTATTTAAGCGCAACCTTGACAACTGGATGGGTCAACATAAATTCATCCCAGGGTGGCATCTATGTCCCAGATGGACAGGGGCGGTCAATACTGATCACAGTATTGCACTGCTAACAATGGTCTAAATTTGGTCAATAAGGGTATTCAGGTTTTTACATGGCTAGGTTTTTAAAGGCCCCAGGGCCATTAACCTAGTAACCTCCTATGAACATATGAGCTATGTCTACAGCCTCAAAGGCAGTACACAGTTGTGTACAGAGCTCATTGTTAATGGAGCCACCTATACTAAATCAGAAGATATAGCAAGCCTACTGACAAACACATTCAACTCCAATTTTACCCTTTTCTCTCCCCCCTCAACCATCCTCAGGTCTGTAATGCTCTCTCTAAGGCCAAGAACACTGCATCAATGGTCCCAGACAATATCCCAGGATGCCTTCTAAACAGCATAAAACATGACCTAGCAGGCTCTCTGGAATTGCTATTTAACTGTAGCCTCCAAATAGGCTTTGTGCCTGATGAATGGACAACAACAACAGTCATCCCTCTGCAAAGACCCTAGAAACTACAGATCCATAAGTCTCACTTGTCTCATACACAAAACCATGGAAAGAATTTGCATGGAAATGATGAAGAATGACACAGGAAATATACGGGTACTGGACCCAATCCAGTTTGGTTTCATCAAGAGCAGGTAATGCCTAATCACCCTGGTGGACTTCTTTGAGAAGGTCACCAAAGCAATGGATGAGAGAAAACAGTTCACACTGCCTACCTTGAACTGGCCAAGGCATTTGACACAATACCTGTGTGAAGATAGGTGAAGGCTGCCAGCCTAGCCAGATAGAATTTTATAGATAATCCTGTCATTTATAAATATTAATGTAAGCCACAGGCTTGTTCTCTTAAATGTGAAAAGACTGCATTAGATATTGAACTGCAAAAGTGTAACAACAGTGTACTCTGGTGTAAAAAAGCTATGTCAAGCATTTTATGACTGTCTTTGATGTCAAAATTCAGAGCCGATATGTCTGGATGAAGGAATTCTGGCTATTGTTTTAAGACCAGAGTTAATGGCTAGAATTTGCATGTATAATTTCTTTTATTGCTCTGGTTCCTGACCAGCTAAAAGATCAAAGGGGCTATTAACCTCTGAGTTCTGTTAGCCTGGGAACCTGAAAGAAATGATGTAATCTGAAATGAATCAGTGGTACTGTGTTATCAATTTAAGGACAGACAGAATGAGAGCATGAGAGCATTTGTCTTGAGAACATCCAACATCGCCAGCACTGCCTGTTTCTATATGTAAGTAGGATATTAGAACTGTGTTTTCTCTTAGAAATAGCTAGGAATTAGGAAGATTAGACTAAGTGTTTTTCTGTGATGTCAGAACTTTTCTACGGTATTATTTTAAGTATTTCTCTGTTATCTCTGAACTCTTGACTAGCACTGTGTAGTAAGAAGTATTGTCTTGTGATTTTACTATTTATTATTAAATATTTTTAAACCTTTCAACTGTGGCTGTTTTATGTAGAGTAAATTTAAGCTCTAGAGTACATTGCATGTATATAGTGATAATGTACAAGTCACTCTAATAAGCCTTGACTGTTCAGTCACACTTACCATTTGGATAATAATATTGCACAGTACTAATTGAACACCCTTTCAGAAGGGCCTTTGAGTAGCTGATATTAGTGGGTGGTGGCAGCTGGTACTACCTTTTATACTGGGCAGAAAAGGAGCATACATGGAGAACCTGTGTCAGCCTTCTCCAGGTGTGTATGTATGGTTGTATAAACTCTTATCTCAAAGTGTGTGTGTGTCAGCTACTTGGGCAGGGACACGAAGCACTGGTTGGACACTGAGGGTGCTGGAGGTTTTAGCTTGCCCACTAGGCTGAGATCTGGACCCTATAGCTGTGCCAGTGGGGAGTCTTACTGGGGACCTGGGGAGAAAGGGAGCAACCAGCCCCAGAGTGACTGAGATCTCTGTGTGCTCTTAAGGTAAATTGTACTTTACTGTGTGTGTATTTATTATCCTTTCCCTATATGGACGCCCCTCACTGGTGTTAGTGGTGAGGATTGAGGCTCCTTACTTACTGGGCCAGTGCACTGGTGTCACAACCCAACTCAGGCATTGTTGACAAACTCAAGAGGTTAGGTACGTAGTATAAGGGGCTCCATTAATAATGAGCTCTGCACACAACTTTGTTCTGCCTTTGAGGTTGTTGACATAGCTGATAGGTGCATAGGAGGTTACTAGGCTATGTGAAGCAGTGTTTCTCCCTAACCCAATTCATGTGCAACTTGGACAACTGGATGGGAAACAGGAAATTCATCCCTGGTTTGGCACCTATGTCAATAATGGACACAGGCAATCTGTAAATGGTTCATCTCCCAGGCACCTGCTTGTAAACGTTTCCTTTCCCAACCCCCTGCTTATACTTATCAAGGGTATCAGAACCTGTCAGAGATTTGGGATGCATGGCTAGGCTTAAAAAGGCCCTTGTGGTTGTTAGCCTAGTAAACACCTATGAACCTATAGACCTATGAACATATGAACCCTTATGTCCCCTGGCTCAAAGACAGACCCCAGGAAGTTAAAATTGGGGAGTCTACCCCTACAAAGAGGTCAGCTAAAAATAGAGTCCCTTGGGGATTGGTCTTGGAACCATTCCCTTTTGGCATTTACTTGTCTGAAGTCAAGGCCAATGCCAATGGCCTCTGGCTGACTAAATTTGCAGATTACTGCAAATTAGGAGTAGTCATAGAATCCCCCATCAACACTAATGTTCTCCAAGAAGTACTGACACAGGCAAATAACTGTTGCCAGAGCCATGGAATAAAACTAAATGTCAAGAAATGCATAATTGTATTCTTCGGGAAGTCATCCACCCCTGGTAAATATCATATTGACAATACACCTGTAAGTAGTCAGGGATTTGGAGGCACAAAGACATTAATCTAGCATTTGATCTTCATGTGTCTACAGTAGTGAGGAAATCATTCTATGCTGTGCAATTCATAAACAAAGATATGGCTTCTAGGTCCAAGGAGGTCATTGTTCCACTGTATTCTGCATTCATCAGATCTATCATTGAGTACAGTGTCCCCTTTGGTATGTACCTATCCAGGCACATCCAACAATTGGAATGTCCACAAAGGTTCCTCTCTAAAAGAATATGGGTTGTAACATGCCCTACGCAGTCTGCCTCAATGTTCTATCACTGTATTCTGTCTCCTATAAGCTGTTGAAGCTGACATACAAGGCATTGTCAGACCCCAACCTGATGGACCTCCTGCCTATCTTCAAAATGAACAGTATCAGAATTACCCATTCTCAAGACTTAAACCTTGCCTGTGATATAAATAGGACCTGCTGGAGATGCAGGTATATATCCCAGAGACTACCCCTTCTCTGTAATAGGTTTCCTATCAATGTGAAGTAGAGCTCCTCCTAACCCAATTCAAGTGTAACTTGGAGAATTGGATAGGGAACAGGAAATTCTTCCCTGGTCTGGCACCTATGTCTCTAATGTACACAGGCAGCTAGTAAATGGTTCATCTCCCAGGACCCTGCTTGTACATGTTTAATCTCCCAACCTCTGCTTACACTTATAAAGGGTACTATAACTTGTCAGAGATTTGGGTTGCATGACTAGGCTTAAAAAGTTACTTGTGGTCATTAGCCTGGTACATGGCTATGAACCTATGCACTTATGGACCATGACAGCTGATATGGTGTAGTGCTAAATCACTGTGGCTATGGTGTGCAGGGTCCTGGGTTTGAGACTTGCAAAGGCTGATTATTTACCTGATTATTTACCTACCTATGAATCTATAAACAGAACATGCTGGAGGGATAGATTCCTGTCCCAGAGACTTCCTATACTCTGGAACAAGCTACTGATCTAAAGTTCCTCATTAGCACTCTTCAAGAAAAATCTTGATGAGTGGATGGGAAATAGAAAATACACCCCGGGGATCACTTTTGTGGCTCTGCTCAACAGGGGCACAGGAAAGTAACTTTCTTGGGTGGCGTAAGCCAGGGAACCTTGTTGGCTAGGCTTACTTAGGCCCTTGGGCTGATAGCCTAGTACCTACCTATGAACCTATGACCAAAAGTCGGGAATGAATCCGGCACCTAAATTCTGGAATATTTGGGGAATGAGTCTGTTAGACATCTATTCATTGCAGTCTTTCTCCTCCCATTCTGTTAAATACACCTTTGCAGGTTAACCAAACAAAGCCTCAATAAATATGAAAACATCTAACACTGCACTGGCATTCTCTGGGAATACCTTAATCTTTAGACATGCATGCTTTTCGGGGGTCACTGTTACTCCCACTGACCTCAGAGATACATCCACAGCATCACAGACATTTAATCATATGCACCACTGCACTCTCTGTAGAGGATGTCAGTTTGACTAACGTAGAATAATTGTACAGAAGTGTGAGTAACATCTCCTAGAGCCACTCAGGAGTAAAACTTTAGTACTGGATCATACAAGTGAGATGATGTAATGCCCTAGCTGCTTAATTTGAGGATATAACCACACTCTTCCTAAATCTGTTCATTACCCCATTTTCATAGTCTAAGGGTAAGGTGGGTAATACTGTTGTATTTTCAGATCATGAATTAGGTCCTACTCAGTTATCTGGTGTCCTATATAACCTCTTGCTTTTTTGTGGATGGGTGCTGACGTTTTAAAACAAGGATGCTTGTTGGTTATTTTGGTAACATCCTAACATTTTGAGGAAACACATATTCACTGCAGTAGCCTTTGTACTTTTTTCCTAAGGTTACTGCCCCTTAAATGTAACGTCTTATATAGAACAACATTTGGGAAAGGATCATTGATGATTTTAACCTGTTTTGTCCCAGCTGAGATTCTGTTTGCTTCATGAAAATTTTTGTGTTATTTTGATAATCGGTAAGTTGACTCATTGACAGACCCTTTTCAGCCATGACCCAAGCACAAACAAAAAAATTATACATAGACCAAATAATAAACAGAGCTGTCAGTAGTACAGTAACAAAGTAGAGACAGTGCATTTATACATTATTTACAAGTATAAATGCAAGTGATACTGTTATTTACAGTCTGTAAAATTAAGCTATACAATCAGTGATCATTTGTTTAAAGGATATCTTTATCTTTACAGGAAAGATAATACCTACCTACAGTGTTGGGGGGAGCTTGTTTTTTCATAGGAGAACATAGATGATAAGACACAGCTACCTTTTATTTATTTGCCAAGCAAAACCTGATTAGGTTACTTGTTCAGAGTCACAGAGCAGGCAAACAGAGAATGATTTGAGACTCAAACTCATGTTACAGATTGAAGCTTATTAGTGGTTCACTGTCTCAGTCTTTTGTGTTAAACTGCCTTTCTTAGGTGAAGTTGTTGCAGGAGTTCATTATAATCTAAGTGAATAATTTGCATAAGGCCTAAGAGGTACCTTTGTCACAGGACGTCTGCCTGGACAGCTAGAAGGGGCACAGGTACGAACCCAGACATGGGCTGCCTCCTGCATGACTCAGCAATATCCCTTCGCTGAATGAATGTCCGTAATCTAATATTACACCTGGATCCATGTCATACTGACATTACCTCATGCACTAATGAAGTTTTAGCTGACAAAGGTATGTACTGATAATTCATCTTGCAGAAATCTGGCAGCAACAGTTATGAGGTACTTTACTGGGGATTCCTTTTCCACTACAGATCACTTGTGGAGCTCTGCAGCTGAGCTAAATGCATGTTTCCTTGGATTGTTATGTCCTTCTTTACAGAACCAAATCACTGATAGGATTTTAATCTATTTTCCTATATATTTTGAAATGAGACAGACAGTCTCTTTTGCCAGGTTTTTTGAGATGCTACATTCCCTGTAACTGCCTTCAAATCTATGTACCACAAGGTTAGAAGGGGCCTAACTTTTATCTGTTTCTTTTTTTTTCTACTCCAACCCTGTCAGATTTAAGTTCCTTATTTTTTTTTCTGCCATACCTGAAATTCTATAGCTAATTGCTTTTTTATATTCCTAAACTCAACTTGAATTTTCTCCTTGGATTAAGATTCCTTGTTTTATAATTTATGGAGCTTTTTTCTATTGCAATATTTATGCTTAAATCTTTTAGCCTTCTGATTGTGATTTTACTAAATCTCTGACAGTGTTTATGGATTTAATGCGTCTTAAAAGTCCTACTTCTTTGGCTGACCTTTTCAGGCAGCTAGAGTGTCTTTACAATGTTTAATTATTTAAATATAGTTTATCTATTGTTCTACTCCAAACTGCTATAACTTGGCTCTGGTTTTATTCATTCATTCATTTCATTTATTCTCTGGTTACCAACTTAATCCAGTTTATTGTTGTGGAAGATCTGAAACCTATCCTGACATTCACTGGGCACATGGCAGAGAAAGTTTTTCTGGAAGAGTCTCCAGCCCATCACAGCACGCATGCACATGTACACACACACACACACACACACACACATATATATATATATATATATATATATATATATATATATATATATATATATATATATATATATATATATATATGCATATACACCCAGGTGAGTTCACTCACATATGGCACACACCTCTGTGGGCAATTTGGTAGGTTACCATTTTACCTACACTACATCTTATAGATGTCATTAAAACTGGAACACCGAGTGAAAACTGACATACACAGGGTGAGCATGTATACTCCACATACAGACCACTGCAGTAAAAAAATGAACTAGAGAACCAGGCCCTCTGAGGCAAAAATGTTAAGTGTTATACTCCTGTGTCACCTAACTTTGGTTTTATTGCTTGACTTATTTATGTTTTGTGTACAATATATAGTTCTTTCTATTGTTGTTTTTAGTAACACCTGTCATAGAAATGTAGATCTGGATAGCAGATAAGAACATCTTGGCCCACCCAATCTGCGAGTTTCCTACTTTCTGGATAAGCTGCAAATCAAAATTAGCCAACAACTTATTTCTACTTCCCTCCCCAGTACAGTCATTGTCTTATATTTGTCCCAAGTATTGTTGAATCATACCAGTTTTTTATGTAACCATTGCTTCAGGAAGGCTTTTTTAATCATCCACCACATTTGCTATAAAATGCTAATGGTATCTCCCTTGCACTTTGTACCCATACCTTCATTGTCCACTTCATATTAAAAACAAAAATTTAGTATAGTATGCATATTTAGTTAACCCTTTGCCCTTCACCTCTTTATAGAGCTACCCATGGGACTATTTTTTGGTGACATTTGCAAGAACCTTAATTTGTATATGTAGGTGGTTTATCTCTAAGCTATCTTCTGCTTTTGCTACCTGTATATTATTAGATCTGTCTTCTCTTGCTTTTCATATCCAAATTACAGTTTCTGTTTCAGAAGTTTATGCACAAGTATGTTTAATATTAGCTTGATTTTCCTGTCAGTTACTTAAACTATATTTATACCACCGTTAACAGAAGTTTCTCAACATTAGGTCTTATATTTTCGTCCTAGTCATGGGTTAGGTGTTATGCTAGTATTTACCAAGCAAAGCATTGAACTTTCAAACTAACTGCTGGATTTTTAATGCTCTAAGAATACTTCTATTTTCTGCTCCCATCAGCCTGAGCTGGTAACCCACCCCCTCCCAATATGATCTCTTCATTCCCCTCATCTCACTGGATATAACACCTCATATCAGCACAACGGTGGGGGTCTCCACTTTCCTTTGGGGAATACCTTAACAATGACAGTAATGTACTTCACAGGCATTGGTAACAAAGTTCATTTGTCAGCTGGCCATAGTATAGGACTGCTAAGGATTGTTGCATGCATGTAGTATTTCCATACTTTGGGTTTCAACTGCAGTCTGCAATGCTGAGTATGCTAGCCCTTAAGGGTACTCTACAGGCATGCTTTTACATGCAGCCATGGCTAAGGATTGTTGCATGCATGTAGTATCTCCATACTTTGGGTTTCAACTGCAGTCTGCAATGCTGAGTATGCTAGCCCTTAAGGGCACTCTACAGGCATGCTTTCACATGCAGCCATGGTTTCATATTCATAGCCATGCCTTCTGCTGCGGCATGTAGCCCCAGAAACCCTTACCGCATTCAAGCCTGTAATGCATTTTTTGTATGCTTCCAGATAACAACCATAGCTCCTTATGGCATCCGGACCTTTTCTGGGCGTGGCTTTTTTACTATGCAAGTACCAGATAACAATATAAAAGGGTAAGGAGTAATTAACAAAATAAGGTTGGTAGTCTATGATGTCCTAAAGTATATAAATTAACCACTGTTTGCCACTTATCATTTATATTTTCATATTTATGTTTATATTTCTGTAACTGAGAGAGCTACATGCTATTAAGGGGTACAGTGTGAAAAACCATAGTGGGAGACAGGAAAATTAATTGTTAATGTCCATTTATATTGCACTCAGTACTGGAGATATTGCTAGATGCTTATTAACAATTATGAAAATAAGTGATACGTGTTCTTAATACTTAAAAAAAACAAGTGATTTATAAGCTATTACATGGCATCAGGTGAAACCTTAGATGTTTTTGAATAAAACTATCACTGATAATTGCATTCTGAGTTGCACATTTTGAGAGATATTCAGTGTTATTTATGTTGTTAATGAAACAGTTAATCATATGTTTTCATATTTGAAAATATCTAAATAAATATGTACTCAGAGAGGAATTTATTGTTGTTATTTGAAGGCTTATGTCTGGTTGACAAGTGTTTTAACAATGTTTGCCAAGGTTGTACAGTTTCCAAGATATGATAATTTGTTTGTGAAAGATTAGCAAAAAATATAATTCTGTTTTTTTTGTGCATTACAATATATTCTTGCATTTATCAAAAGACTTTTAATGCACTGACTATTATCACTGTAACAAATACCTCTTACTGATAACAATGCTATTTGACAGCTTTTATTGTTTACAAAATATTTACATTTGTTTCTCTTATGCTTTTTGTTGAGTTTTCAGAAAATGCACTGGAGTACAAGGTATTGTGTTGGCTGCTATAGGTGAAACATTCCATACCACATAGGTGTTAATGAGACCCCTTCTCCCCCATCCTTTCCTACTCAGTGTGATCCTTTCAAATCAAGCTAACATGGTCATGAGCAATTATATCATGACACCCCCCATGTCCCAATAACAAATAAAGACATTTCTAATAGGGATTAAAAGCCACTACTGTAAGGCTCAGAAGAGTGACAGAAAAAACAATGCATATACATATCTAGCTTCTTACATAACATTAATCTATAAAGCACAAACATTTTAAGTTTTATCTCAATAAACAAAATACTAACAATCAAAGCTAGAAAAAGAATATACACAAAAGTAAAAAAGTTAGAAAGACACTGAAGCATTAATACAAACCATATGGAAAACGATAACATTTCTTTATGGATCGCTACGTATTTAGAAAGTTGTTCTCATATTTTTCTTTAAATAATTCCTAGTTTTGGACAAAATCTAAGATTAATTGTTTCCTTTTATTTCACATAATTAAGATTGTGTTTTCATATTATTTATGACAATAACAAATCTAAGACATTCTGCAAAAAAAGAAGTTAGATTGTTCTACTTATAATTTTCTTAAAAATATTTAAAAATCTATAATAAGCATTTTTGTCCATAGTTGGTACAGATAAGTACTGGAAATTAAATAAAACTAAACAGACAGATAAATCATATTATCCAACAAAGAGTATGTCAGTAATGTATTATATTGTATCCAAATTTTGTGAGATTTTCACAGTTGCAAAACACACACATGCAATCAATTTTTAAAGTTTTATTACATCAACAAATCATGATAGTAACATTAGAGATTTTACTAATCATATTAGGAGTGTAAAAAGCTCTATAAATAAACTTCCAAGTAAATACTTATATAGGTCCATTAACAAATTTCGAAATTTCAAAACATTGAACCTCTGATTACCAAAGCCCAGAGGATCGTGATTTTGAAATATAGAAACTTGTCAATGGAGATTGCAGTACAGTGCAGAATGGTAAGTTTACCTTTCTCTTCACTGTAGTGCAATCTCAGAGTTGGTATATTTAAGTAGCAGGGGATAGGGGGTGCAAGGGGCCTTGCCTCCCTCCAAAAACATGAAACTGTAAGTTGTAACATTTTAGATTTTTTTTTTAGTTCAGATATTTCAAAGCATCGATCATCTGGGCTTCGGTAATCAGAGGTTTAATGTTTTGAAATTTCAAAATTTGGTAGTAGACCTATATATATATATATATATATATATATATATATATATATATATATATATATATATATATCACCTACAGAACACCAACAGCCCAAAATACCGTCACCCATATGGCCGACGCGATATGGTCGACACTCACAATATCGACAGTGCCAGAACTTCACAAAAAAGGAAAATAATATTTCCTTTTTTGTGCTAGCAGAGGGAGCTATGCCCCCCTGCACCTCTGTGGACGGCTCCGCCCCCAACACCCCTCCGAACCTTTAATATACCAACTATGAAATCACACTACAGTGCAAGAATGGAAATTTTTCCATTCTGCACTATTGGGAGATAGGGTTTCTCCATTATCGATATTCTGAACGTGTTGGCCATATGGGTGTTGGTGTTGTGAGCTGTCAGCGTTCTGTATGGAAACTATAAATATATATATATATATATATATATATATATATATGTGTGTGTGTGTGTGTGTGTGTGTGTGTATAAATATGGGTTCACTTCTTAATTTCTAAATACCAAAATCCTGAGGTTCAGAATATCGAATTCAGAACCCTTGAAATCTTGGAATCTCAAAATTAAGAACCCCCCCCCAAAAAGCAGTCAACACATCACAAAACATGCAAGCCCCCCTGCACCCCCCACACCTCCCGCTGCTTAAATATACCAACTCCGAGATCGCACTACAGCGAGGAAAAGGGAAATCTCCCATTCCGCGCTGTATGCCGATCTCCGTTCAGGATTTTGAAGTTTTAAAACTTCGATCATATGATCTTCGATCATATGAATTTTGAAGTTTTAAGCTTCAAAATTCTGAAGGGGACTCATATATATATATATATATATATATATATATATATATAATTTTTTTTATTTTTTATTTTTATTTTTTTGCTTCCCTTCACTACAGCCTCCCATCTGCCATGCCCCAAAGCACCTCCTCAGTCATTCACAACCATCTTCCAGGCATATGACCAGTTTAGCCTTCGGGGTGTGCCCCATAGGCCGATGAAAACCTTCCACTGGGGACCAGTAGTTAATAACATTTGGTGAGAAGAAAAAGAGTAGAACAGGGCAGCTCAGAATGGTGTCATCCTCACTGCTGTGAAAGATTATGCCCTACAGTCCTGCGCCATGTCCCCATCTCCAGTATGATGCTTGCGGATTATCTGCTAGAGAATTCCCTAGTCTTTTTTTTTTTTTTGGATGAAAATCAAGAGTCCCCAGAGTTTCCACCAATGGCTATAGCTCAAGCAGAGATTCCCTCCCATGCGATAAGTGGGCCAGCAAAATGCTACTTTATCCCAACCACCAGCTGAGTCCTCAAGAAACAGTCACAATCACGCCTTCTTCCTTCCATACAACAGAGCTACAAGTTTCAGAATTTCCTTATTAATTTTTGATATTCCACTAGTAAATCTTACATTTCCAGCAGTATAATATTTTATCTATCCTTGTAGTATTATGAGACACACACATCCCATGGATCAGCAGTCACCATTAAACAATGTCTGTTTTGTTTTTCAGTCATTAGGTTCACCTGTTTGATTCTGGATGGTTTCAGGCATTTGTCTAGCCACATAAGGTTTCACAGGTCTGTAATCCATTATGACTGATTTTCCTTAAAAAGTTATCTAAAAAAGATTTTAGTTGTCCCATGCATACCTTTTCACTTTTGAAGCTAAAGTGTAAACCGTCAAAACAAAGGTATAATTTGTTGTTTATAATTTCCTCCCAAACTGTTTTTAGTAGTGCTGCAGTGTTTTTCTTATGTTTTACTGTATTTTATCTGAATTTATTAACCAAGGTAGAGCACTAATTCCAACTGACCAATTTTCCATCTCAACTTCCAAAAGTATAGTCTTGAGATAAAGAACTCCAGCATGTCTTATAGTAAAATTATAAAGTGATCTTTTACTAACCAACATTCTCAAGAGTGTAAGGTCCTTGGCAAAGAAGAACAAGACCGTGCCTGAACCCATATGAGATTGAATAAGGTATGGATAAAGTTCCGGAAAGTGCCAGTAAGCAATCTATGTTGACTGTCCTATAACAGAAAGACATAGTTAAATTCACTATACACTGACCCCAAGAAATGTCGAATTTTAAAGTAGTAAATGGCCGGAATATCGTATGAAACACTGAATGTGACATTTTTGACTGCTCTACCACCTAAACAAGCACTACCATGGGTCAAAAGGGGGGGGGGCTATTGTGTGTTTCAACTATCTCCGGTTCGGACATATGAGAACCTGCTGCACTGCTTTCGACATTTGGTACGTCGACTAGGTAACGGACGGCTAAATGCATGTATACCATTTATATATATGTATATGTCATTATGAGAAACAGAGGCCACACCAAAAATCATCACCCCTGTATCTGCCACATTGACATAACTTCCACTAGTTTGCTGTCACTTGTAGCACCAAATACCGCCTGAAGAACAGGCACTTACAAGTAAATCTCCACCAGATGACAGGACACCCCACAGAGTGATGTGGGGTGCAGTGACTGGAAGACTAGAGCAATGAATTGACTAGTCACCTGAAATGGAGAGGGATGCTGATGAAAGACAAGGAATGGTTCAGGGAAAAAAATTCTCGAGACAGATAATATATGGCCTAACAGAAAAGCAGGAAGACAGGAAACTATAACTTTTTCATTCTCAGTGAATTTTTAGATATGTTATTTAACCTGCATTCTCCCAGAAACATAATTTATACAATTTGCTTTTGGTAAAGTCTGTTTTTTTTTTTAATGATGTCATCCTTTAGATCAGAAGTATGTAAATGAAATTGATCTTAATGGAGGGTTTTATTTATGTAATCCAAGAGCATCATACATCTCTTAGGACTAACTGCAGTTTGTCTAAAATTATTTTAGTTAACATTACTGTGGGCAGACAAAATATCATAGTTTACAATTTTCTTTAAGAGCCCAACTTTACTTTTAAGTGAAAGCTCAAGTTCACAGTCAGTGTTTGCCAGATGACTGAAGTGAGTTAAGTCACCTTAGTTTCTTAGGAGGCTTTGACATCTCCATAATCCCTTGAAAAGTAACAGTAAGTGCTGGGCACTGTTATTACAAGGGGTTACTATCAAAATATGGAGTATGTGACTAGAGAAGTTCATTGTTCTTTAGTGGTCTAAATATTAAAGTATACAACATGAATTCACTTTGAACTTTACGATAATAACACCATATTAGTATAATCTGATCTGTTGAAAGCTATAAAAAAACGTCAAGGTAACTCTTAACCAAATTAGGAAATGTTATACCATGAACTGGGGTGACATTAGAACTGCTAGACTGGGACTGGAAAAAAGACATGGCATCCCTAACTGCATAAGAGGCTTGGGAGTGTTTTCACACCTTCTTGTGTCATTTCATCCAAAAACACATCATTGTAGTTAGTGATTATCGGTCAAAGATAAAATCCAAATTGCCTTGGTGGAATAAAGAATTGTAAATCGTTGCTGGCAAAAAGAAAAACTTCTGGACTCAAGTTTAAAAGCATCCTTCTAATGGAACTAGATAAAGATATAGGCAAAGCTACAGAAAATATTTTAGAGTGAAACTAAAATATACTAAGTGAACATATGACTACAACGTAATGAAACACATTAAAGATAATAAGAAAATAACCAATTCAGGAGTTATAGTGGTGATAGCTCAAATATTATCACCCTTAAGGAATTTATTTAATTATTTTTGTTTATCGAGGTATAGCACGGATCAAATTAGACTATTTGCAGGCCCATCCCAGGAGGAAAGTGATAAAATGATCACAGATGCCAAGATAAAGAATTCGGTAAGTTTTTCCTGGAAACCGGCAACATCAAGCATATTGGATTTATTGCAAGAAATTGCAATGAAAATTGTCTCTTAATTAAGGTTAATTGGGTGACTAAGTCATTATACAAAATTAAAGCAAATGGTGTTGCAGTCCCATATAAGCTTAACGGTTAGTTCTATCTCAAACTAGGGTCTGATTCCCAGTCCATACTTGTTTCACCTCATCTTAGATCAGAACAGTGTTCCCTGCTCATGGAAAAACAGCTTATATTACTTGGATAAGGGAGTTGATGCTGAAGAGCCTGCTAATTAGACTTATCAGTTTAGCAAGTATTTTGCTGAAATGTTTCAAAAGAGTAGTATTGAAAAAAGTATGGAAGAATCTTCCCAGACTATGGATATTAACCAACATAGTTTTGGCAAAGGCTGATCCTGTGTGACCAACATAATAAGGTTCTGTATACTTGTGGTAGTTTCTCTTGCCGTGATCTTGATGTTATTTATTTAGACCTGGTTAAGGTCATCAATTCAATTCCACATCTGGCTATTTTTCAGACATTGCTTTCTTGGGGTGTTGATCCATTAATTTCAAACAAACGCACACATTGCTGAAAGATGGAGAATCCATATTGGCAGTAAGAAGAGTAGGCGTAATTTGGGTATATAAGAGGGCTAAGAATAAGATAAGATGATTAAGGTCTTGCTCTGTATTTCATTTATTGAACATAATATAGTGATAATAGACAACAACTTGATTATGGTCATTAACAGAAAACACATGGTTTGTTTATTCAGGCCTCAAGGCATGGCATAAGTTACTAACTGAGCTCCAATTCTTGTAAAGGAATTTAAACAAAAACATGTGATATGTTCTTTATGGAATGCATTTACATGGCAAGACATGCAAGGTTCCTAAAAAGCTTCTTTTGAGGTCTTAAACCTTTAACTGATATTGAAACACTACAATACAACCAAACATCTTGTTTTTTATTTTTTGCCCATCTTCTGAGCTTATACTATTTGCTCATCTTTTCTTGGGAGCAGCATTCAGTAAGGATTGTAAGGTACGAATAAGACATACAGCGCATTATTACTCATTGAATCTAGATGTTCAGGGTTGATCTTGACCCACACGTCTTATATGTTTAAACATTTTGGAGATATTTTGTCAAAACAAAATTATCTATATTTACTTTATTTACAAATTATTGATGAGGATAATGTGCTGATGACTTGTGATGGAAATTTTTCAGAAATAGCCCAGGCGCATTACACAATTAGACAAGCATCCCAGAAACAATGCATGTTTACCATCTTATTGTAATGAACACTGACAATATAAAGACACCGAATATACATCGCTAATAAACTGATTGTATTACTGTATAGCATGTCTATATTCAATATATACGTTCAGCATATAGACACGTCATTGTTGTCATCAATAATACCTTTTCCAATTTTTATGAAATTCGGGTGTCACATCAACTGTTACCACCAACCTCAATTCAGAGCACTTTTCTGTTTTTTTTTAATTCATGGCTGACATCACAGGTCTTCTCTTATGCAATTTATCCATCTGTTCACCTTATATTCTCATCTCCTCATCCTCTTCTGTTTTCCTGCAGACATAACTGAACCACCATAATATGTTCTTCTGCTCAGGTGCTGTAATTTCTTCATCTGTTCTGCACTGTACATCCTACTATCCATCTCAGGCACTTCGTCTCCATCATCTGAAACTCACCCAGCTGCTACAGAAGCTGATTTGGTAAAGCAGATTTTGAGTAAACCAGAGAAGGCACGGATATCTAGCTAACAGATGGATGGATTATAAGCTAGAAGACATGCAACGATCAGGTATGAGTGTCAAAGAAGGCAGGAAGAGTGACACTTAATTGACAGGGATAGTAACAGTTGCCATGACATCTCAAACCCTTGCAAATGGGCAAAAGTGAGCAGTGGTGATGTTGATGATGATGATGAAGCAAATAAAACACTAAAAACTAAGTTTAAAGTCTTGGACACATCGTTAGAATTACAGCAGGCTATATACATTGCATACATCATTTTATAATTGAAATGTTTTTGGAAGTATTTTTATTATGTACAATCGCTTTTGGCCACTTTTTAAATTTATTTGCATATGTAATAATGTCTGCAGACATGGTGATCAGCAGGAGGTTTTCTTCCTGGCTGTTGTGCCACAATGCCCCTTCATCATTTTTTTAGTATCATTTCTACTTCTTTTTTGAATAAAGGAAGCTCTTGTACACACTCTTATGTTAACAACATTTATATGTGTTCAAGCAAACATAAATTCATAGAAGGCACTAACAGATACACTAATAAATACAGAGATACTGGAAATTCTTTTCAGTGCTTCTTTTACTTAAGTAGTTTGCTGCCCAGTGGACACGTGTAATGGTAGACACATGCATATGTGACACACACATGAATTACACATGCACAGCAAAAAACAGGCAACAAAAAGAGGGGGAGTTAAGTAGGGGAAGAGAAGGATGAGATGAAAGCAATATGAAAGCCCAAGAAGTGAGTATGTTTGATACTGATAGACACCTTATCACGCTCCTACCTGCATAATCAATTCTTCTTCAGTTTCAATGACATCATAGGTCATCTCATTGTAGTGTATACACTGTTGCTGTTTGTGTGACACCAATTTGCCCCACACAGGGAAGTTTCTCCTTTCTTCCCTGTTATGCAGCCATGGAGTCAGTATATATAATATAAGCAAGGGATTGGGGGCATATTTGCTCCTATCAAAATAAATAACTTGTTTTGATGACAGCAACTGGTTTGTAAGGAATGCTGTGAATAAGCATCATCATCATCATCAGCCCCTTTTCTCAATTTTCTACATGGGGTCGGGGTGTCGTGTTAACTGTCGTCATCTCTCTCGTTTGAATGTCATTTTCCTGCCTTCTTCAACACTCATGTCTGACTTTCACAGATCTTCTCACACACCTGGACACCCTCATTTCATCTTACCTTCTTCCTGTCTGCCCCAAATCTTCTGCTTTTCTGCACATGTACCCAAACCACCATAATCTGTTCTCTTTGATCTTTTCTGAAACTGAAGCTACTTTGGCTTCTGCTCTTATATCCTCATTTCTTCTTCTGTCCCCTTGTGTACATCCTACCACCCTTCTCAGGCACTTCATTTACATCACATCTGATCTGCCTTTACTGCCCTGGTTTCTGTACCATGCAGTAGTACTGGTCGCACCACTGTTTTGCACACCTTACTTTTCAGCTTCTTTGGCATTCTTCTGTCATATACTACACCTGACACTCTATGTAACCTGGCTGCAGCCCCTCTGTTTCTTGCGTTGACCTCTTCATTCAGACTTCCTTTCTTCTCAACCACCCCTCCCAGATACTTGAAGCTATTAACCTCTTCCACATTCTTCCCTTCTAACCCAATTCTAAGATTCTTCTGATTTCCCCAATTTGCTGCCTTTACCACTGTCTTATCTGTAATTAGTTTCATCCCATGTGCCTTCAGTTTTGCATTCTATTCCCCTATCCTTTGCTGAAGTTATTGCTAAGAGTTTGCCTATAATGTCACATTGTCTGCATACAATTTTGTTAATCTATCCCCTCCCACCTATTTGCTAATGTAGTCCAGCATCAATATGAACAGCAGTGGGCTGAAACCTGAATGCTGGTACACACCCACTGCCACTGGGAACCCTTTTGTGAGACTGAACACTGTTCGTATTTGAATCTTTGGGTGTTTGTAAATAGCCTGCACTAATTCTACCAATGTTTCTGGAACTTCAAACCACCACAGTACTGCGCAAATCAGTTTTCTTGGGAATGTTGTCATATGCTTTCTGTGAGTCTACGAATGCCCATTTGGATACTATCTTCAACTCTAGCTTCTTCTCAACTACCCATCTCACTGCAAACATCAGGTCAGTTGCGCTGCATCCTGATCTGAATCCAAACTGCTCATCTCCCATCTTGCTTTCTACTACTCTGCATATCCGTTTATCAGTCATGCCCTCCAGAACTTTCATGCATTATGACAGGAGTTTGACACCTCTGTACTGCCCACAGTTGTGTGTTTCCCCTTTGTTTTTATACACACAAGTATGCTAATTCTCCAGTCATCTGGTATTTGCCTTTCTCTCCACACTGGTATTAGTACCCTCAGGAGCCACTTCTCCCCTGTCTCATCCAGCATATTTATCACATCTGCTGTGACCTCATCTGAACCTGCTGCTTTCCCTGACTTCATTTACTTAGTGCTGTTCTTACTCTTCTAGGGTGGGCTACTCTTCTTCTCTCATTGTAGGCTGCTTCTGGGTCAGTACAGCTTCTGTGGGGTTTTCTTCATTTAGAAGCTGCTGGAAATACTCCTATCTGCATTTCATATCCAGTGAACTGGTGAGCAGGTTGTCGCTGGCATCCCTTATGAAGGGTGTCTGACTATCTTCTTTATCTTTCTGTCTTTGCATTGCAGCCTGATATAGTTTCTTTGAGCCACCTAATGAGTCACTTTACAGAAGCTGGTTCAGTGCCTCTGATGTCCTGTTTTTTGCTATTACAATTCCTTTCTTAGCTTCTTTGTTAGCCAACCAGTATTCCTTCCTACCCTGGTCTGTCTTGTCTATCTCCCACTTTTTCCTGCACTCCTTCTTCATTTTGATAACTTCCTGGGCTTCTGCATTCCACCAACAGCTTTCCTTTTGTACCTTATTTCCACACCTTGCTCAGCCCCTTATCTGTTCTGTAGTCCTCACACATGCTGTTTGGAGGCACTGCCATTCTTCTTCACCTCCACCTATTTCCTCTTCTTCTTGAGGTGCTAGAACCCTGAGTAATTCCTTAAACTGTTGTGCTTTCTCTTCAGTTAACTTCCAGGACTTCAGCTTGGTCTCTGTTGACCTTAGAGCCTTTTTTTGCACTGCTTGCAGCTGATTGTGGCAACCAGTGGTTTATGCTGTGGGTTAACTGTTTCACTGGGGATAACTTTGTAATCACTGATTCTACCCCAGTACCCTTTCCTTACTAGGAGGAAGTCTACCTGTGTTGCATGTTGGCCACTCTTGTATGTGATCTTGTAGCTGTTTCTCCTTCTGACCCATATGCAGACTACTATCAAGCCATCAGCAAGACAGAAGTCTAGAATGGCCTCTCCTTTATTCCTCTTGCCCCACCCATGTGGACCCAGGCAGTCCTCATATCCTGTTCTGTCTGTCCCAATGTCTGCATTCAACTCACATATTATCAACAATGATTCATGTTGTCCTTCTTTATCTAGTACGTCCTGCAACTGTCGTATGATTGCACTCTTTTCTTCACTATCACAACCCTGTGCTTTAATTTCTCTAAGCCATTTGGGTTTCTAATACTGTGACGGGAATGTACTTCAACCCTGCTCTGGGGCATGGGCTAGAGTCTAATTGCCATGAGTCTATCACTTATTCTGTTGACATCCCTCGCTGCCTTCTGAAGCCTCTCTATCACCACAATATGGCATATTTCAGAAGAGGGTAGTTTGCAAATTGTCTACAGAAGATAGTCTGACATTAGAAAGAGGAATAAGTATGAAAGAACTGGTATTAAGAAATGTTAACACTGAGGCAGCACATGGGGAGTGAGAAGCAGTAGAATTATTATAAGAACCTATGTGAAAACCAGAATGAGTTTTTATAAGTTTTGAATGACTGGTTAATGAAGGGGATTTGGATAGAGAAATTATGTCATAGTTAAGTCAGATTTATTTAGGAAGAAGGTAAATGAAAGATGATACATTGATAGCCTTTTTTAATGCTGATGAAAATAATGCAGATTAAAGTACAGACTATATTAGATAAAATTTTAGAAGAAGTTTCTAGAATTTCTAAAGGTAAAGACACTAGATATAATTAAGGGAAGCAGTAGATTCCATTACAAGAGGGATGGATTAGACAAATTAGTTCTTTTGAAGCTGCAAAGCATATAATAACATTGATCAGAAAGTGCCTTCCAGGAGTTACAGGTATCCATGGGTTAGGGTATAAAACAGTATGTATAAAGTGGCAAAGATTGTTCAATTAATAGTTGGCTAGAGTGGGGACAAAATTCTGATGCCGAGTGAGTGCATCAGGGCGACCCCTTCAAATCCATATCTGTTTGGTTTATTGATAAATGCTCTGATCTGCAACATCAGACAAAGCATAGAGCACTGGTGATGAAGGATTGTCTATATTTATGTAAGTTATGCCGATGACTTCATACCAAAGGGTTTTAAATTTGTTCCTTAATTGATTTGATTCAGACTGAACTGAAGAATGAATGATTAGAAGTTAGTAAATGAAAAGGTAAAGTTTATAGGAGAATCAAGAGTGAGAAGCTTTAGGTTTAAGGTGGGGAGAGAAAGATATGCCTTTCTTTTACCAGAAGATTTATTGAATGAGATTCAGACATTTTTCTTTACTGTTTGATGGCCTTATGGCTAGAAATAATAAAATATGGAGTAGTATTTAATGAAATATAAAACACGGTTTAGGTCCTGGTAATCAAATTGTGCACTATCTATGCCTCATTTCATCTATATTATTTGTTGATGTACTTGCAAGGAGAGCAACAGAGATTGTCAGGAACATGGTTGGCAAAAATACCGTGATGCTTGGAAAAGCTTCACATCTGATAAGGACAAAAGATTATTGATGGTCGATGTTATGCAGGAGAGACAGCTCAATGTACAGAAATTATATGCTGAGTATAACGCTACATCACACAAAAACTGTTATGAAAAAAAATCATGCAAAAATATGTTGCATTGTCATGCTGGGAACATTTAAGTAGTTTTAAGTTTTTCACCTGTTAAACTGGTAAATGAACAAGCCCTCAGACCATTTTCAGCCAAGACTGGAATTGCAAGGGCAAGAGAGAATGTAATATATATGAACAATTTAGAGTATCCAATCAGCCAGAATGTTTCTAGGATGTGGGAGGAAACCAGAGTGCTGGGAAGAAACCCATTCTGAGGCTGGTAGAACTTGTAAATGCTCCACAGACAAAGACCAGAGTCAGTATTTAACTCACAACCCTAATGTT
Organism: Protopterus annectens; assembly: GCF_019279795.1. Taxonomy (NCBI): domain Eukaryota; kingdom Metazoa; phylum Chordata; order Ceratodontiformes; family Protopteridae; genus Protopterus; species Protopterus annectens. The sequence continues at coordinate 533,559,796 of NC_056740.1, read as the reverse complement.
ATGAGGCAGACATCATAACCAATGATGATGGGAGGAGTTAGGGAGAACCCATATTTTTTGCCCTGGGAGTACATTAAAACACTATTCCAACTGTTACTAGGAGAATATATTAGGTACAAGGATTATGAGACTTGGACAATAATATAAAGAAGGAAACACTCTGATATGGTTATCCTCGGTTTGTAAACTCTAGTATTGGGCTGTGACCGTATGCAATTTATAAACTGGAAGGTCAAACTATTATATTTGTTCCTTCTTTAATTTAGATTGAACACTGGTCAACCACTAGGGGTGAACTACATTGCTCTAAGCATAAACAGGGTGCACTAATGTCCTGTCATGCTCAGTAAGTATTTCTCAATAAATGGTATTTATGCTTAAAAAAGGTAATATCAAGGGACTGTAGCTAACAAAGTTTGCTGATGATTGCATGCAGGCAGCAGTTATCAAACCTGATCCTCACAATAAAAAGTTTCATCAAGGGATTGACCAAACAAATGTTTGGTGTATTAATTGGGTCTATATCATAAAGACAAAATGTCAAAAGAGCACATGCTCTTACATCAACCACAAATAATTGAAGCTGCAAAACTTCAAATGGCCACAACAGCGATTTTTTTCCCAGTGAAAAAAAATCGCTGGGCCAACAAAAAAAAAATCTAAACATAAAATAAAGTGGGGGGCTTCGCCCCACACACCCCCTACTTAAATATACCAACTTCAAGATCGCCCTACAGTGGAAGAAACCGCAAAGCCCAAACAATGGCCCAGTGATTTTTTCCTCCCTGGGAAAACAATCACTATTGTGGCCGTTTGAGATTTTGCAGCTTCAATTATTTGTGGTTGATGTAAGAGCATTCGCTCTTTTGACGTTTCATCTTTATAATATAGACCTGTATTAATCATGGGCGTAAGCCAACCCCAACCCCTAAAAAATGCAGCATAGCTTCTATTAATAAGTCTAGCATCACTACTGCATAGCATGCGAATAACATTCCACTTATATATGACACAGTCATGTGGGACATGGATACATATGTTGATAAAAGACTGTTCTTTGCCCCCCCCCCCATGCCTCTGCATTAGTTAGAAAATCCTTCTACTTTGCACAGCTTCTCCTACATGATATCTCCCCAAGATCCAAAGAAATTATATTTCCACTTTATTCATCTTTTATTAGTCCCATCATTGAATATGACACATCCTTCAGTACGTAATACTTAAAGCACCTAAGCCAGAATGAAAGATTGCAACGTTTCTTCACCAAAAAGATCTGAGGTCTCAGTACTATTCTGACAGACTAAAAGCCCTGTCTCTTTACTCAGTGTCATACAGACACCAGAGGTGGTGATCTCTGCTTAGCCTTCCATGCTATAAATAGCTCTTTGAATTCCTTCAGCTAAATAGAACCAGTGATAAAGCAAACACCTATACCACCACATTAATACCACCAGATGGTCAGCACCATCAAATGGCATGACAGATACCTAACCCGATTACCCCCTGTTTCTGGAATAGGCTTCCCTTACCTGTCAAGAACACTACTCTCTTAGGAGTCTTTAAAACCAGTCTGGATGGGTGATCTCAAATTTTCATCATGGATCTGTGGAGAAAGCTGTCTTAATGTAGGGCATAGTTAATTTCCAACCAGTTCTGGGGGATGTGTCTAAGCCTGTCAATGGAATTACATTATGTTGCATTAACTGGGACTAACAACAATGAGCTGAAATATGTTGCTATAGCCATAACATATGCATTCACATATTTTATAACAGTCCAACATCATGGTGTAAACAGTCATATGTTTGTGTGTGTGTGTGTGTGTGTGTGTGTGTGTGTGTGTGTGTGTGTGTGTGTGTGTGTGTGTGTGTGTGTATAAGTGTGTGTGTGGGTGCACGCGTGTGCACATTTTTATGTGTGTGTCTGTCTGTACATGTCCATGGTTTTGTGTGTGTGTGTGTGTGTGTGTGTGTGTGTGTGTGTGTGTGTGTGTGTGTGTGTGTATACACACACAGGGAGTTGAACTGTATGCTTCTGACAGCATTGAACTGAAATATATAACTGTGACCATTATTTAAGTCATATTGTATATGACTCCATCAAGCAGCTGATGTGGTGGCAGAACTACATTGGATCCAGGTGGTTGGGGAAAACAGTTTTCTGTGTTTTAGGAAATGAAATATTTCTGAATCTCCATCAAAAGAAAGTTAATTTAAGCTGCTAGTATTTTATATTAAATGGAGAAAATCAGACCAGGATGCTCTGAAATTTTTTTGAGTCTTTCCCAGCTCTTCCAAGGAATCATTCCATCTGGCCGCTGTGACATTTACATATATATATATATATATATATATATATATATATATATATATATATATATATATATATATTACTGGCAGAGTGGGTTAATTTTTAATGATGGGGTGAGATGAAGAGACAGGCTTTCCTTAGAGTACTCTCTCATTCCTTTATTTGTCATATCCCACTCATGGGAAGGGCGTGCAGTGGGTGGGCAGGTGACCCACCTCAAAAGGTGATGTAACTCTCAACAGTCCATACTCCCTTGAAAATGGATGCCTTTTCTATCTAGTTTCTAATTACTACATGGGATTTATGATACAAAGCAGCTTTTTAGGTGGTGCTCCAAAGACCAAATTACCACCATAACAGCTAAAACAAATGCAATCTGAGGGTGATGCTGCTCAATGCTAGAAGTCTAAATCTCAAAATGCACTCCCTCAAAGCACTCCTTAAAATGGAGAACATCAATATTTGTGCTGTAACAGAAACCTGGTTCAAGGCAGCAGAAAGCAACCCTGCACTACCAGGCTATAATTCATTCCACATCTTTTGGCCCCAGAGCTTGGACCGAAGCTCCAAAGGCAGTGGTGTTTCCATATTCATAAAGGATGTGCACACCTCCAGACTGGTGGCCCAACATAACTCATCAGAGATACTTCAGGTGCAGCTAACATTGGATAAGACAGCGATTCAGGTCATGGCCTGCTATAGGTCCCCGACCATGTCCCAAGACTCAACACTCCATGTTCCTAAGCACCCTGGAGAATATTAGGGTCCAATCTAACACTCTCATACTGGGTAACTTCAACTACCCCTCCATTAACTGGGAAAACTACTCGTGTACCGATGCACTTGCCCAATGTTTCCTGGAATTCATTAATTCCAATGCCCTGGACCATCTCATTCTCACCACACTAGAGGTAGCAACATCCTTGACCTGGTCATTACTAACATGGACGACTGTTGCTCTACATCAATAGTCAACTCCTCCCTGGTTATATCTGACCACAAACTAATCACCTTGGAAATCAACATCCCCCTCCTCCCCATCCGCCACCTGCAAAAGTAACCACCATGAAGAACTTCTCCAAAGCTAACTTTAGGCTCCTAAAAAAAGAAGTGGCTAACTTTACAGCACCCATGCAAATGGAGAATAGTTGCATGACTGCCAAATCATACACCAATGCACTGTATGAACACGTACACAAATGCATGGATCTCACTATACCCAATAGAACCAAGAAGCTCTCCTCCAAAAAAGGAAGCCAATCTGGTGGTCCCCTGCCATAAACAAACTCTACAACAGAAGGAGGAAACTGATGTGGAATAAGGTGAAATCCTAATACTGGAAAAGTTCCCTTTATCAGCCTCCACAAAAAGTTGAGATTCCTCATCAAATCCTCTAAAGCTAGCTACAAAAACAGAATTGCAGCTGATAGTAAAGACAACCACAAGGCCTTCTATAGCTATGCAAAGAATCTCAATAGCAATACACAGATCTGCTCTGAGCTACTGCACAATGGTACCTCCTATACCAAGCCAACAGATATTGCCAATATACTGACTGACAGATTCAGTGCCAACTTTACCCTTCTTCTCCCGACCAATCACAACACCAGTAGATTGCCAGACACCCAGTATTACTGCTGCACAGGTTAAAACAGCACTATCCAAGGCCAAGAATACAGCTTCTATGGGACCTGACAATATCCGTGGCTGTGTTCTACACAAACTACAGAGTGACCTGGCACCTTACCCATGTGCCCTGTGCAATCACAGCCTCACCTCAGGCTTTGTCCCTAATGAATGGTACACTGCTATAGTCATCCCTCTCCACAAAGAAGAAGTGACTACAGACCCTGGGAACTATCACCCGATTAGCCTGATGAGTGTGATATGCAAAGCTATGGAATGCATCATCATGGACCTAATAATCAAGGGTATAGGGAATCTCCAAACTCTGGATCCCACACAGTTTGGTTTTTTGAACGGTAGATCATGCCTTCTCAACTTGGTTGACTTCTTTGAGTCAGTCACCAGAGCTGTTGATGAAGGCAAGGTGGTTCATACAGCCTACTTTGATCTGGCCAAGCCTTCGATACCATTCCCCACTCAGGAAACATAGAAAAAGTCACTAAGCTAGGCAGCAATCCCTATATCACCAGGTGGATTGCAAATTGGTTAACAGATAGAACCCACAGTGTGAAAGCAGTTGACTCCAAGTCAGACTGCCGACCAGTCACTGGTGGAGTCCCACAGGGTTCAGTCCTAGGTCCTCCCTGTTTGGTATCTACTTCCCTGAAGTCCAGGGCAACACAAAAAGATTCTGGCTGAGAAAGTGTGCAGACGATTGCAAGTTGGGAGCTATTATTAACTCCCCAAGTGATGTGATATCCTACAGAAAGGTCTTACTGAGACCAACGACTGGTTATCGAACCATGGCCTTAAGCTCAATGCCAAAAAATGTGTCGTCATCCCCTTTGGGAAAAAATGGTTCCCATTAATTACCACATTGATGGTAGTATACTGAACACAGAAGGCGTTATGAGAGACCTGGGAACACAGGTTGACAGCAACCTCTCTTTTGACCACCACATTGCCACTGTGAAAGTCCTTTTGTGTGGCACATCTCATTATTAAGGGTTTTGCATCCAGGAAGAAAGAGGTCATTGTGTCCTTCTACTCTTCCCTCATTAGGCCAATCAATGAGTATAATGCCCTATTTGGCATGTACCTCATTAGACACCTGCAACAACTGGAGAGGCTGCAAAACTACCTCACAAAGAGGATCCTAGGCCTTAAACTCTTGTACTATATTGACAGACTCAAAACACTCCAACTATTCTCTGTCTCATATCACCTACTTAGATGTGATCTCTGCTTGACTTACAAAGCCATGTCTGACCCAGGTCTGTTAGAAATGCTACATCTAAAGAAATCCCAATCCCTTCGCACTACACATTCCAGAGATCTCAACCTCATTACCACAATCAACAGAACATGGTGGAGGGACAGGTTCATAACACAGAGACTGCCCATGCTATGGAATAGACTTCCCATACATGTCAAACAGAGCACCTCACTGGCCCTCTTCAAGAGAAATATTGATGAGTGGATGGGAAATAGAAAATTCACCCCGGGGATCACTCCAGTGGCTCTGCTCGACAGAGGCACTGGGGACTAAGATCGGCTGCATATAGCATTTTTGGTGCACATTCCTTACCCCAATTTTAAAGCTATTGTTTGCCCCATGTTGAGGCTACTTTAGCCTTCATGTGCTCTTGTTGGATGGAACTTAGAACTTTTATTGCTTTGTTTTAGACATAATATGCCTACTCCCAACATAGCCAAGTTTATGCTACCATGTAGAACTTTCCATTCTACCCAACCATCTTGTTCCTGAGACAGCACACATGTATACAAAGTATCTTGTTAGCTAAATTCCATGTGCCCCCTCCTCTGTTACAATAAAGCCATTATCTTTTCATTCCATTTGTATTTAGCTTACAGAGTCATTTCTCTTCACCACAATGTCAGAATCAGTATTTGTCCACTGCAGACCACCTTCAAGATAGCTGGGAAAGAATATCTAAAGTTCAGACTCATCCATTTGCATTCTCTTAATGCATTCAAAAAATGCAGATGAAATTTCATTGTCACCTACAAATAGTCTGTCCAGTCTATGTTTTTTTATTAACTTTAAGTCTTCATACCTTTACACAGCTCCACAGAGTGGCTCTTATTAACTATCTATAAAGAAGAATAGCAATTTCTCACTTTGTGTTCCTGAGGTTTTTGACTGTGCATTATAGCACTCTCACAGTATCACTTGCTGCATTCTTCCACTTCCTTACTTTTAGGTCCTGTGATATGACTACTCAGGATCATAGCTTCTGGATTTATAGTAATTCCTCAAACCAAGATACACTACACAACTAATACATAAGCAAAGGTCAACAATGGGCATCTTTAACAGTATGGTTAGGAGAGTGGCCTAATGGTTAAGGTGTTTGCCTTATAAACACAAGGTACAGGGTTTGAATCTCACAGGGAATAATTGGCTAGGCTTAAAATGGCTCGCAAGGGCAATTAGCCTAGTACTAATCTATGAACCTGTCTATAAAACAAAAACAATCATTTTTGTGGGGTAAGGGAAGACCCTACATACCATCACATTGCCACTGCTTTAGAAACACTAACTTTGAAGTTATGCAGCCTTAGAGGTAAGGGAAGCTTCCTTATCCTCAAGGTCTCACACTCTTACTCATGATACTACTTGATGCTTGAAATATTGGAATGTGAGTAAATCAAAGTGACAACTTTTGTTCCAAATAAAAACAAAGTAATAAACTGTCAATATCCTTTTCTCTTCTATAAATGTTACAAATTCATCACCATATATAGGTACTCCCTTCAACTTTTATTTTTTGTATGTGCATTATGCTGCATTGGTTCTTGCCATTAATTTATGCTGCCGTGTTTTAGGTCATTCCTCCAGTCTTGCCAAGCCTGTTCCTTTTCTTTCTACCATCCCTGTTGTATAAAATTGTAGCATCAAAAATAAACTTTTACTTCAAGACTTTTTGTAGGTCACTTATAGAAATACCGAAATTACTAGTCTAGTTAATGACCACTGTGGTATTTCATTGGTTCCCATTATTTCAACTGAATGAGCTCCATTTTCAGTAGTGGTCTATATACTTCTGTCTATTCTTTTTTACTCATGCTATCACCCAAGAAGACCCTCAAGGTCCATTTAATTTGCTCACTGATTTTTTTTATATGATTCCATGTTAAATGACTTACTGCAGCATAAGTAGGCCTCATTCAGTGCCGTTTTCTCATCTAGTTCTCTGGTGGCACAAAGAACAATTTTAGATATTTTAGCGTGGCCACCCTTATTTTCCATTTGTGAATGTATGCTGCTTTTGGCCATGTGCCCCACTATAAGATATTCTAAAATTACTTTTTTCAGGAATGAGTCCATAATTTTCCCTTCAACTGACATCAGTTTGACAGGTCAATGCCTCAGCCTTGCTCACATTTTTGTGAAAATTCATCACATTTGCCCTCCTCCAGTCATCAAGTAACTTAACTAAACACCCCATTACAATAGCATGGTAGCCAACTGATTTCATTAAGATTATTTATGGTATTATAAACATACCTCTAATTTTTTCTAAGAATTGTATTACTTATATGTTTACTTCTATTTGTTATCCAAGCAAATGGGCTATCTGAGAACCCTCTTCTTCAAAAATGAGCCATACACATGTAAGCCAATATCATATTTTTTTAAGGCAGGTAGGCTAGACAATCCTACCTGGGATAAATACACCACTAACTACAGACTCTGTCCAAACAACAATGACCTGCAACTAAATCCATAAACTATATGTACATAACAATGACAATATAACAATAACCAAAAGATAGATAAAGAATTATAAAACTGTAATTCTAAAATAATACTTAAAAGTCCATCAAATATATATATTAAAACAACCCTGTAGCAATCAATGTTGGAGTACATAAGAGCCTGGAGATCATTAAAAAAGTAAATAAATAAAATAATGGGCTTCATCAGGCGCCACCACTTTGTGCATCTTTCTTTCTTTCTTTATCTGTTTGTTTATTGCAGTCTATTCAGGGCACTTGCTTATATGAAAGAAACTAGAATTGCTTACCTTATCCTGGGTTCTGCTACTTCTCTTTCTCTTGCAAACAATGAGTAAAAAATCATTTAGCAGCTTTGTTTTTACCATAAGTTTTCTGTGCAACCGCAGCAATTTTAGCTTCCCCAGCTCTCCCTTAGTCTTTCTTTGTTTCTTGTATATCTGTAAAAGGTTTTATCTCCCTTCTTGTTGAAATGACCATCTTTTCCTCTGCCTGTACTCTTCTGACTGCCCTACTTATTTTTTCCTGTATTAATTTGTATAGTCCCTTGACCTTTTGTTTCTGTGTTTCTCATACTTATTAAATGCTACCTGCCACCCTAACTTCTAATCCACATTGCTTGAGATCCAATAGTGTTCTTTAACTTTCTTTAATATTTGCAAAGATCACTCTTAGCTTTGTCTGATTTTAGTATCAACATTTGGTTCTGCCTTCCATGAAATTTGTCATTTTAAATTTATTGGCAGAAAAGGCATCTTCTAATAGCTGTAGTAAATTGATGATAAAATGAAACTTTTTTTAACTGCTGTCTAAATTAGAGCTTGTTTGGTATATGTGATTTAAACTGAAAAGTAGAGAAACATGCATGTATTAAGCTCTATGACAGTTTAAATTTTGGGTGCATCAGAGGAATTAAAGTGCACATGCAAGTAACATCTGCTATTAACATCCATGTGTCCTCATCCAAATTACTTACACCAGCAGATCCCAATTTAAAGTCACATGAGTCTTTGAAGTAGGAGGATGTCACATGTTATCTTTGTTTGTCTTGTTATCACAATACACTGCTGCCATCTACATATTTTACCTTTGTGTGCCAAGAATGAGTCAAAAGTATACATCTGCAATATTATTATTTAACTTTGGCATACCACAAGTTTTTTATTGTTAGACATATAAAATGTTGTACGTTTATATGTCAAGCAAATTCTTATGCAGTATATACAATGGCACCAAATCCTCATGTAAGTAAGACAAATTTACATTCCTCATACTAAACTATCACATAAAAATCAATATTATTCAAAATGTCAACCATTTCGGAGTATATCTGACAATGTACTTAATAACTAAACCACCACTTTAGACATCCTTCATGAAGTCTACATACTTACTAGTTTTCTAACATATTAATGCCTTTCCTTCATCTATATTCAGATTGTAATTCTTCCTGTCCAACGTCTTGCTTAATAAATTTCTCAGATCAATCTCAGACATACACTCAGAACTGCCAAAGGCTACAAGAGTGGGTTAATGAGTGAATATCTCAGTTCTTATGAATTCTATTTAGATGAAAGTGTGTAACAGAAGATTTTGGTTCCAACAAGGATTGTTTCTCTACCTTACCAAGAGTTCTTTGTTTTGGGATTGCTAAATCTTTAATTTGTTACTATAGCCCAAGCATCAGTAGCTTTATTTCATTGTCAAAACATTCAGTATGATTAGTAAATGTTAATACAGTATCATAATTACACATTATTTGATAAGAGAAGTGCATACATTTTAATATTATACACAATTTTATAAGCCTTTGAATGTTTATTAATTATGATAATGCAAAACTTTGCTGAATGCTAGGCTAACCCTTTAATGCAAAAATATATACTTGTTTTTCTTTTTCATAGGTTCATACCTTAGTACTAGGCTACCTACCCTTCTGAGACATTTTAAGCCTAGCTAGTTATCCTGTTAGAGAATTAAACCCTGTACCATGTGCCGATAAAGTTAACACTTTAAGGATTATGTGAACCCCCACCCCAATTTTCTTTTAAGAAACTCTCATATGATGTGTGTGTGTGTGTGTGTGTGTGTGTGTGTGTGTGTGTGTGTGTGTGTGTGTGTGTGTGTGTGTGTGTATGGATCCCCTTCTTATTTCTGAGGCCCAGGGTGCTGACATTCAGAATGTTGAGACTAAAATACCGATGACTTGCAATCACAAACAGCCAATGTTTAAACACTTGCCCGGCATTTGGAAATATGCCCTTTTCCCCACTGTAGTGCGATCCCGGAGGTGATATATATAGTTAGTGGGGGGAGTGTGGGGTGTAGCCTCCAACCTAGGAGGTTGTTACACAGCCCAGTGTGTGGATATTAGGTGTTGGACAACTATCCACTTGCCCTGGGAAACAGCCATTTGTGATTGTCAGTCTTCGGTATTGTCCTGACATTTTGAACACTGGTGTTATGGGCCTAGGGATTTGAAAGGTAATCCATATATATATATATATATATATATATATATATATATATATATATATATATTATTTTTTTTTCCCTACTTGCACACACACACACACACACACACACACACACACACACACACACACACACACACACACACACACACACACACACACACACACACACACACACACACACATACATTGAAAGAGAGAGACCAAATAATTTACAGAGAATGATGAGGGTATGTTCATACTAATGTTATTTTTCTTTCAATGGGGAAGCTTTTCATGGTCATGAGCTGTATTAAATGTTATGTATCTGATGGCTAAGCTTGGGGAGCCTCAGTTAGCATGTGTAGGGTAAAATATGCAAATCTGTTGCTGAATAGCTATTTGAGACTAGAAACTGTTTTTTTCCCCTCTGTCTTGTGGCTACTAGAAGTACATAGTCACTAGATGAGGCTTGCAGGGGAGAATACATGCAGGCAGTTTAAGGGTCTGTTTGAGTTAGTTATACATACATACATGGCTTCTCATTACTGCAAAGATGAACCATGTGTACATAAGCAGTATGAAGCAGAGATTAGTTTTAACAGCATAACGACTTGACCCTGAACGCAGCAACTGTTTGGGTTCCTCATATAAATAAGTAACATTTCAAATGGAAATGTTTCCATTAGGTTGTAATACCTGTTAACTTGATTTGTCATGCCATATAGAAGGATGCTGTGGAAACCCTGTTGTTGTGAAACATGAAAAGCTGTTGTAGTGTTCATTTTAATGGTACTTGTATTATCGCAACCATATACCAAATATGTCTTCACAGGGCAGTTTTACACAGATTGATATAAAATCCCTACAACGTCTTGGTGTTGTCAAAGAATAATTTCTGCAGTATTGATGCAATTTAAACGGAAATAATAACAATGTTTATTGGTAACATCATGGAATATTTAGACAGATCGGGGTTGAAATGCTCAACATTCAGAGCCAGAACCAAGCTGTTTTCAGACAGTTTGTGGCTAAATGCTGTGTGTTGGAGACTCTCCACAAATATCGTTTATCAGGCAGAGTTTTCATTCCTTTTATTTTTTTTTCATTTAACTTACAGAGCACCGGCTGATACACATCCGGAATTTTTCTCCTGTGATTGTGTTACACCTTCTCCCTCTACAAAAACACTACACTTCCAAATGAACTTTCTGCAAGTTGATGCTCTGGGTTGAAAGTACTTTAAAAGTGTACTTACCATATGAATATTTTCCTGACATGTTAAAACAGCCGCAAGAGAAGCAACTTAAAATGTTACTCGTTAAAAAGAAATTATTTAACAACCCTGCTAAGCCGGCAACCCACAACAACCAAACACTTGGTGCACACGTGTGCATTTGCCTGATGTGTGTGTGTGTGTGTGTGTGTGTATGTGTGTGTGTGTGTGTGTGTGTGTGTGTGTGTGTGTGTGTGTGTGTGTACATGTGTGTATATGTATGTGTTGTGCAACTGACTGTTATTTCTAAGGGAATATGTTTTATTTTCAGATTATAGTATTTTAACTGGATCCGTTTAAACACTTCATTTTCATTTCACATGACGACTGCAGTCCAGGAAAGTAACCAGGGTAAAATTACGGCATACAAAGTACTACAATAAAAGCGATCCACTTCTGTCTCCAAATGGTACTTGGGTATTATCGCATCCAGGTTACTAATCTGTCACAATTCATGAAATTAAGGATAATGAGCTGTTTGACCATAATTTCAAGAATTATGACAGATTTGGAATGTAGTTGCGATAATACGTAAGTACCATTTAATTGCTAACATTCATATCAAGAAAATCAATGAAAACTGTTAATATTATGTATGAAGGTTTGTAATGAAGAAAAATAATTAATGTTAGTCATACAAGGAAGAAGAAGCCTTGAGAGTGGTAGAGTCAGACGAGTTAGAGTTAAAATTGAGATTATATGAGTCCCAATAACATTTTGGTGGGCTAATGTATGGCATCTCGTTATCTGTCTGTAGAAGGTAACTTTTGTGAAAAGGTTTACAGGGCAGTTAGAGTTTCAAAATTGGAAGTTCTAGATCTGCTCCTTGCAAAAAATGCTATTTAATTTAGGATAATGAGTCTTATAGAGTTCCAATGAGTAAATAAAGGGGTCTTCCCTGAGTGTACACATGGAGATGTTTAGTTGTAGTCTGCTGTAGAAATGATTACACCAGGTGTTCTAGGCATAGCAATGTGAAAGATGATAAGAGTTTTCCCTGGGTTAAAAGGAGACCAAAGATTAAGATTTGAAGCTTCACTATAAAAGAACTGTGAAAGTAAGCCAGTGTAATTGCAGGGCAGCCATGTTTCTTATGTAACAGATAGCTGTGGGGGGGGGGGGTCTCAGAGTTACAAGATGCTTAACGATAGTTCTTTAGTAGGTGATAGAAAATGTATTATCTCACACTGTGGTATCACACCTGACCACTGTAAACTATAAGTGTGTTGAAAACAAAGTGATTATGAGTTTCTCTGAAAGCAAATATTTAACTTAATTTTTAAGCCAGTTGTTATGTGAGATGAGTAAGGTCTAGAGTGTCACTAAGGAAAATGAGCTGGTTGACTACATTGGTGTCATCTTAAGATTACACCACAGGCAACATTTTGTAGAGTAAAACTGTTAGTTGAATAATTAATATTGTCACTCATCTGGTTGAAATTTGTGAAATTTCTTAAGGCAATAAATCTTTGTGGTGAATTGGTTGGGTGGTCATGGTAAAAGGGGTTAAAATGATTGCATTATAAAGAATAATGTAAAATTCACCCTCCCAGCCACGATCACTTACTAAATCTAAAACTCCAAACTCTCCCTAACTCTAAAGTCTGTACCACTCCGAAAACTTAAAATATCCCTTTCCCATCCTTAAACGTAAACCTAAAATCCCCTTCCCTCTCCCATCTACAGTCACTCCCTAAACGTAAAATCCCCTTCCCTCTCCATCCACAATCACTCCCTAAACCTAAAATCCCCATCCCCCAACCTCAAAGTCCTAGCCCCCTCCCTAAACTTCCAAACACCCTCCTGGCTTCTCTTCCCCGCTTACCTGGTCCATGGTGAGCACTTACTCATGTCCATCTCCTAGGACGCAAACAGATGGTGCAGCAGCTGTATCTGTGAACTCACATTCAATCACCAGCAGCTGGTCAGACAGATTTACACCCATTCACGTCCCTGGCTGTGAGTTCCTGGAATTTGAGCAGCTGGGGCTTGAATGACTATAGAACACTTATACCTAGGCTTACAGATCCTGTGATGGCATTTTTAATGTATCCTTACTGCATTTTTCAGTCTGCCTTTTAGGTTATTACAGCTTTTCTGAACTAATTCCCATTTCTATTAAAATCTCATCGCATGAAATCCACAGCCATCAGTTTGCATTGGCCTTGATCTATATTAAGGCTGAATGAGAGTCATATTGTTTGATGATCTTGTTTCAAAATGGCTATTTCACTTCCTGGTTTGAACTCTTCTCCCATTTCCTCTCTGATGTTGTCAGGTGTGTTTCTTTCCAGCAGTAGTTATCTGAGGTTTACAGCATCAAGAATGACCCAGATTGTAGGTGGGGCTGCAAACAAGGTACTATAATTAACATCCAATAGATTTACAGCATCAAGAATGACCCAGATTGTAGATGGGGCTGCAAACAATGTACTCTAATTAACATCCAATTTACTGAAATACTCTGTAAATAGCAGCACATTCTCAGCCTACCCAAGGATATAGTTTGGCATAATTTTCTGTCTTTTAACTTCCAAATGATGGCAGGTCCTCTATACAACCCCTCTAATGGCTATCCTACTGTTTCCATTGTCAGCATAACAGACATTACCTCTTTTTGTCTTTACTAACTTGTGTATACTTTTAGTTCAACCATTTCCTTTACATATACATTACAGCTTTTATTTCACCTGTCCTTCCTATAAATCATATATCTCAGTACAGTTGTATTCCAGTCATGGTTCCTTATATGGTTTGCTTCTCTTATTACCACAGGTCTTGTCAAGAACTGGACGTCTAGCAGTTTCCAAAGTTTTAGGGTACCTTCCACTCCTAACCACTGAATTGAGGAGAGTGGTATAAAGTTAGTGGCTAGGATGTCAAACCTTCAGAGGTTTCTTGTCTCGGAGTAAGAAAGGCTAGAACACTGCCAGCTAAGTATGTGCAAGAAAAAAGTGAAAAATATTCACACCCTGGCAAAAAATGCAGTACAAGGAAGAGGAATAGAGACAGAGTATTCCTACTGCATCCGTGATCTATTCAAACATCTACTGTTATGGTAAATGTACTTAGTCAACTGTATTATGTTCAGCATTGAATCACTGTTACAGCAGGGCTTAGGAAGAAAGGAAAAGAATGAGGGGTCAGAGTTCAGAAAGCTTTGGGGAATAGTCCAAGAAAAACCTGCTCTGGACCTAGAAAGAGAATATGACTTGCAGTACTTGATGAAGGTGTGTATAAATGAACACGTTGGTGTGTATAGTATATTTCTAGAGTCCACCCCTTTCAAAAAAGCCACAGAAGTAGCCCTGGTGGAGTGGGCCCTGACCTTGCTTGAAAGTGTCTTGTTATGGTGAGACTAACAACAATCAAGACAGTAATTTAGAAATGGTCTGTTTTGACTTGGATTATTCCCTTGTTTTATCTTCATAGGAGATAAACAGTTGGAGTTGGGATTGGTATTATGATTAAAGTGTTTACCTCACAAACACAAGGTACAGGTTTTGATTCCCACCTTTGAAAAAGAAATTAGCTAGGCTTAAAATGACCCACAAGGGCAGTTAGGCTAGTACTTAACCTATGATTAGAATGCCTGAAGATTTTTATCATGTTAATATATAGTATCTGACTTTCCTGTGGACATCCAGAATGTGGAGAATCCCCTGCCCCCATTTTTTTTATTCTGGATAGAAAACAGATAGCTAAATAGCCTGGCTCAAAGCAAAGGATGGCTTTGTTCTCAAAATTACCCTAGCTTTGTGAAAGAAGAGAGAGAGGGTTGAATCATCTTCAAAAGTCAGAGCGATGAGTAAACAGTTTTCTAAGATAAGAACTTCAAATCAGCCTCATGAGCTGGTTCAAAAGGGGGAAAAAAACATAAAGTTAAGATCCCTAGGAAGAGCAATCTGTCTTCTAGGTGGATACATTTATAAAATTCCTTTCAAAAATGGTTTGACTTGAGGTAGGGTAGAAAGGGGGGAATCCATGGGCAGACAAATACAGATGGCCAACAGGTGAATCTTGATAGAACATTAAGAAAAGTCAGAGCAAAATAACTCACACCAATACTGCATAATCAGAGGCATCTGGGCCTTAAAACAAACCTGGTTCTTGGCACCAACTAGAAAATCTTCTCCACTTAGCCAAATATGATTTTCAAGTGGCAGGTATCTTAGCTTCCTTTAATACCTGTTGCATAACCTCAAAAACAGATACTTAAAAGGTATTATAATTCTATCATTCATGTAGCGAGTTGAAGAAATTGAAGTTTGGGGTGAATCAAATAACCCCTGTCCTGTGTGTGCACATCTGTTCTGTGCAGAAACCTGTGGTAATTGCCCTTAGCAAATTTGAGAAGAAGGGAGAACCAGTTTTGTCTGGGTCAAAACGGAATTACCTCCATCATGTTTGGGGAGTCCTGCTAAATCTTTAGAGTAACACTGGTTATCATATGAAAGGATGGAAAAGAATACAGGAACAACCCTGTCCATGGGAATGACAAAGCATTGGTCTTTCAGGCCTTTGTGCATCTGTCTTTCAGATCAATTAACTGGAAGAACCTTGGGTGTAATTTCCATTTGTGAGGGTCTGTCTTACTCCTACTCAGCTTGTCTTCTATAATTTTCTGCTCTGACAGAATGTAAGTGGTCTGGATTGTCAGACTGTGCTGAGATGTTAGTTCCTGAGATGCTATCGCTATTCTACAAAGGTAGTAGGAAGCGTCTCCCCCCTGGTTTGTTTATGTACCACATCATCATGATGTTGTATGTGATTACAGCCTGGAATTCAAGGATGGTTCAGAGATCTGACAGCATTTATTAGAGGTATCATTTCTTAGACATGTATGTGCTTTAAATTGTCTTGGTTGTTCTGCTGACTCTGAACTTTCATCCCCCTTGGATATAACTCCTCAAGCAATGTCTAAGGCATCTGTGGCTACAGACCGAATCAGGGTTGAAAGGAAAACAGGGACCTGAGTTGAGATGTAACTTATTCACCCAACAGAATAACTTAATTTTTACAAACCCCCAGCAATGGAATTTGAAAATATAAGGAGTACTAGTAGTGGTGGGTGCAAACTGATTTGAT
Source organism: Protopterus annectens (assembly GCF_019279795.1). Lineage (NCBI taxonomy): Eukaryota > Metazoa > Chordata > Ceratodontiformes > Protopteridae > Protopterus > Protopterus annectens. The sequence continues at coordinate 533,543,281 of NC_056740.1, read as the reverse complement.
AAGTCATTGAATTCCCCTTCATGTGATGTCTGACCAAAGGAATTATGATAATTGTAGAGGCCATGAAGTCTAGAAACCTAGGATTTGCAGGCGATGCAGTGGTACAGTAGTTTAATGTTGTCACCTCACAACATGCAGTTCTATGTTTCACTTCTTGGCTGAGGTGCTTCCTGTGTGGGGTCCGCATGTCCTCCCTGAGTCTGTGTGGGTTTCTTCTAGATACTCTGGCTTCCTCACACATTCCAAGATATGCGTCTGGAGTATTTCTCCCCAGACGTCTGCTAAAAATAGGCTCTGTCCTAGTCGGACGTTCCCAGTCAACAAATAATAAATAAATATTCCCTGGCAGATGTCAGAATCTTGCTGGAAAATATCAGAAACTGTTTCTTGAAACATTCCAATTTGTCCTGATGGGGAAAAGCAATCATGAGGGATGTATCCAGGAGATATCCCAGAAACAGTATCCTATGAGCTGGAATGAAAGATTTCTCTTTGTTTACCTGAAATCCCAACTGAGAAAAGGAATTTTAACCCAGGCCAGAAATTCTTGACAACACTTAAAGAATCTGCAAAAAGGAGGCAGTTGTCTAAATATGGAAAATGTGACTGCCCTGTAACCAGCAGTCAGCTACTACATGAGTCAGACATGTAATAAACATTGTTGGTGCTGTTAGCAGATTTAACTGTAAAGCAAAACATTGAAAATGTAAACCAGACACTGAAAATCTAAAAACCATCTGAACGTTTTCAGAAGTGAATGTGATGTTAAGCATCTTTTAAATCCAGAGTTACAAGACAACTAAGAGGAGAAGTGAGAGGTAACAGGGACTGTAGAGACAGCATGTTGAATTTTGGTATTTTGATGTGAAGGTTTAGATAAGAAAGGTCTAGGACAAGTCTCCAAGGTCCTTCTTTCTTTCTTTGGTACCAGAAAGATGTTTGAGAAGAAACCATCCCTATTTGATCTGGGGAAAAAGGTTCTATAACCTCCTAAGATAGCATCTGATCTAGGATAAGGGGAAACAGAGTAGTCTGAGAGGGCAGATGCAGAGAAATCTCTCAAAATGGAAGATGGAAGTCCCAGTGCCAGTTGAAGCTATTTTGAATAATTCTCAGAACCCAGATGTGTGAGGTTATCTGATGTCACAGAAGGAAGCAAAGACCTAGATTTCAGGAAAGCTTTTACTGAAATTCTCAGGTGGGAATGAAAAAACATTATAGTCTATATAGTCAGTCTGCTTTAAAGATTGTCCTTGATCATTGGAGGATTCTTCCTTCTTTTTTGAACATCTCTGCCACTGATTTCTGAAATTTTGTTTGCCTTTGAATTGCTTACATTCTTTTTATTTTGTTTCCTATAAAAAGAACCTGAACTGGAAAGATAGTTTCTACTGTATTTTGGCACGGAGGTTTGAAACATCTGGGTAACGCCCAGATAAGCTTTCCCCTTTCATCAAATCTTATAAGGACCTCGGTAGAGGAAGGGCCAAACAATACCTCTTTATCCAGGACAGCATTCTGGAGCTCAGATTTGACATCCTCTGGTAAATTCTGGGAAAATAGCAAGGCACATCTACTCATCTCTGACCCAGTGGCAACTGCTTCAAAACCAGCATTTGCAGTGTCATAACAGCATTTTAGACAATGATTGGTTTTCTGAGACACAAAAGATAATAAAGAATTTAGAGATCTCCTAGTCTCTGAAGAAGTGAGGTCACCACTTAAATTTATCACATTGTCAGAGGAAACCAGCTGAAACTTAAAACATGTGAGCCTGACAATTTACTATCCTGAAACCTAAAACAGAATAAGCATAACATGTATTCCCAAATCTATCAAAAGCTTTCCTGTCTTTTTCAAAAGTAATACAGTTAGTTGTTATAAGGTGTTTGGCAGAAGATGTTTTTTTTTTTGTCAGAGAAATCACTTCAGGGTCTGACCTATGGTTTGCAAAAAAAATTTGTGAGTTGGAGGTACCTTATATAATTTGTCAATTTTTTTGTTTTTGGGAGCAGGTGGCTGAATGTCAGGCAAACTGCTGGCTGCTAGGAAGGCATCCTCTAAGGCTGGCAAAGCAAGAGGAACAGATACAGATGGAGGAAAATCCACCTGCAGCAAATCAAATCTTTACCGAAACTCTGGTATTTCTTTTTATTCCCACTGAAATAACTTTCATTCTAGAAATAGTAACAGGAAAGGGCAACTCTTCGGGTGGGGAATCTAAAGAAAATCTTTCCCCCAGAGTCATCGTTCTGCAGAGTAGCAACATGAGAAACAGTCTAGGTCTAATTTCTGGCCCTTAGACTGAGAATCAGAATCTGAGAAAGAGGAAAATCTTTTCTTTGTAAAATGAAGTGAAGACTCTGAATGTTAGTACTGGAAGTCTTTAAATAATCCTTTTGCAAAGCCTAACCAGTCCTCCTTGTCTGCCCTAGGTGACACGCAAGTGAAGATGAATGCCTAAGTTGATGTTTTCTTTTCCCGGGAGAGCTCCCCTCCCCAGAAACAGATCACCCAAAAGGCTAGTCTTCTTTGCAGGTTTGTAAAGGAACAATGTCCGCTTCCTTCTCTGATGCTGACAAGAGAGGTTCTCCCTTGTCCAAACAGGTCAGCTGAATGGTTGCAGAGGACATGCCTGTCTCTCAGTCCTTATCTGTTTTGATATTTGAGTCTGACAGAAACTGATGAGCTGTCTGAGGAGCCTGATATGGCCCACAGCAGAGTCACTCATCAGCAATCAAGATGGGTCTATATTAAATCAGCGAACACTTAAAAAAGTGAACACTGATTTATCGACCCCATGTAAGTGAAAGCTTACAATCCCAAACACTCGTAACATCTATTTTTTTCCCAGGGAAAAAAAATTGCTCTTCCACAAAAAAAAATTAAAATAAAAACTTCAAAACATTACATAAAGTGTGAGGCCTCACCCCCCACACCCCCCTATTTAAATATACCAACTCCGAGATCGCACTACAGTGACGAAAACAGAAAAGTAACGCAGGCAGCCAAGTGATTTCTTTCCCTGGGAATCTGACAGAAAATATACATTTTTAATACATAAGTACTAAGATAGCTGCCCTTTTGGACCATTTTAACCCCATCCAATTTCCCCTCAAAGGTGAGAATCAAACCTTATACCTTGTGTCTGTGAGATAAACATCTTATTTATTGTGACAACCACCCCCCCCATCAAATGACTTAGGTTCATAGGCAGTTACTATCATGCAGCAGTCCAGGAGACCATTAAGGAGCTTAGTCCAATTGACCCATGTGCTTTTGGATAAGTGGACAAATGAAGGCTGAATAAATCAAACCTTTGTCCACTGAAAGTAACTCACTAACTGCTCATAGCCTTAGTCTTCTGAGCTAGCAGCTACATCATGTACAATTACAGTTTCCACTGATTTAAGTTTGTGTTATGTTATGGTTTACGGTTTTTCCCACAACAAACTGATAAATTGGAAGGTATTCCTCAATGGGGTTACTTATCTGCCCAGCCTTTAAGAGGGACTACCCAACTATTGATTATTTGACTCCTTCAAGGAAGAACACACATTGACAGCAAGAAAATTCTGAAGGTTTGGTGCTCTAACCACTGACATTATACAGAGATGTTCAACTGTTAGAGCACGAAAGAAAACTTTCAACAAATTAGTTGCAGAACACTAAGTGATAAACCGCTTTACTTATTCATGTATGATAATGATGCTGTTCTGCTTTCTTTCAGGCAAGTCGAATAAACACAACTTTCCTTTTCCAGGGGTAGCTTGCGAGCACTATCTGGTTGCAATAGTTTTCCCCGAGTCATGCAGCAGGCAAGTGAAAGCTGAAAGGGTCAAACTTTGGAGGATGGCTATTAACAGTTCATTTCTTAATCCTCTCTGCAAACTGCCAGCTTCTTGCATCCCATTACAAACAGCAATTTTGTATTCATGTATTGCAGTTTTAGAAGTACTGTATGAAATGGTATGGCCAAAATCTGAGCCTCAAATAATATTAATCAGAAAAATTTCAAATATATTTTCAAACCAGATACATACTTGTATCTATAATCTGTGTTCATTCACCCTTGGAGTCACTGCCAAGCTGGGCTTGAACGTGTTTGTGGTTACTTATTTTTTCCTTTGGCCTTCTGTACACCATTTGTGCTCGATACTTATAATTTTGACAACTAACAATGTTGTTGGAATACTCTTCTTAGAGGTGTAGTATGTACACTTTCATCCTAGATGCCTGACACAGTTCTTTATGAAAGGCTAACTGGCTTGTTAATGAAGCAACATTCAGCCAGAATCCCAAAACTAATCAATGTTCCCAATGTAAGTTATATAAAGTGATGTAAATACACAAAGAATGCATAAACAATCAATATATGGTATGATCATATTTATTGTTCAGTTTCAGCTCCTCCACCTTGGTGGTTTAAAATGTTTACATTTGGTCAGAGACACATTCCATATCAGATTATTCTTCCATCTTACACTGCGGACTGCATCGTTAAATACCTTCTCAGTGCACACCATCACCTGGTCTGGTTTCCAAAGTATTTATTTATTTTTATTTTTCAAATCTTTTGAAAAGTACAGTGAATATTCACAGTGTAGCTCACTATGGAAGTCCTGTTTTAGACTGAATTTGCTCTACTTTTTTTTTTTAGGTGGTTGAATGTATCACCCCTCTTGTGAGTATGGTACACTGGTTTAAACTTTTGCTTTTATTAACTTTTACTAACTTTACATGACACTTTTGTTGTGAGGGTTAGGATGTGTAAGTGTGCAGAAGACTGTCCCACTGCTGGCAACTTTATTTTACCTGAGACAGCACGGCAGTGTTTCAGACAGAAATATATATAACATTTTTCTAAGGCTTTAATTTCTTAACATACAGCAGCTCAGAGAATAGTATTATAAAGAAACAGATGTTCCTTCCATGTTTGATGGTGCTATTCACAATTTCTTTTACAAAGAAAAATATTGTAAACTGAAAAATTATCTTTCTAGGTTCAGATATGTCAGGTAAAGTTGAGTTGTATTACAGCAGTTGTAACACTTCAGAAATGGCAAGAGAGAAAAAAGTTGCTAAAGGACAATTACACTAAAACACAGGTTCCCCTCAACCCAAAGTATGCTTTCCTACCTATAAAATAATTTCTACAGTGTCACACATAAATAAAGCATGTTTTGTTTTTATAAACATAGCCAGGCTTACCCCAGATTTACCAACATATTGCTGGCATGCGTCAATATCCCAAGGAATTTTATCGCTTGTACACAATAAGTGTTCACAGGTTGCCCTTGTCCATTAAGTGCACAGGTGTCAAATCAGGGGTAATTTTGTGATTTCCTGGTCCAAGTTACATTGAATATGGGTAGGGATGAGCTTTGCTTCACAGGGATGAGAAGCCTGTTCCAAAGGAGGGTAATCTTTGAGACAGATACCTGTTCCACCAGTATGTCCTACTTATGTGGAGATGATGTTTAGGGGCATAGAATAGGTATTTCTGATGCTAGTTGCTTTCTAGATGTGCAACAAATCCATCAGTATGCGTTAAAAGAATGCCTTGCAGGCTAGGCATAGATGTCCAGGAAGCAACAGCAGCAGTCTATTTGGAGCTCAGTATGGGGATAGGGCTATAAGGCAGCCCACATAGGACTTGTTGCTTACCCTCTGCATTATTTTTATAAGGGACTTCTATGGGCACATTGCACGTGCCTGGTCAGATACATGCTGAAGGGTGCACTGCACTCGATGATTGGTCTGAAGAGGACTGAGCACAGAGGAACAATGACCTCCCTGAACCTGGATGCCATGCCCTTAAGTTGTGTAATGTAGAATGATTTTCTCACTACAGTAGACAAGTTGTGGTCAAAGGTCAGGTTATTGACAATGTGCGTTTCCATATGTTTGATCACTAGGTCTACTTTTAGGGGTGTATTATCAATGTGGTAATTTCCAAAGGTAGTCATCTTTTCAAAGGATATTATGGTTCATTTCTTTACACTGAATTTTAGTCCATGGTTCTGGTACCAGTCGTTCAGCTGCAACAGGCCCATGTGAAGGCTATCTCTATCTTTAGGATATGCAATAACTATGTTTAGTTTGCAGTCATCTGCAGACATGGTCAGCCAGTAGACCTTGATGTCTGCTTTGACTTCAGAGAAGTAGAAGCCAAAAACGAGAGGTCATAGCACTGATCTCTGTGGGACTTCACTAGTGACTGCTCTCTTTGTGGAGGTGATTTCCTCTATCCTAACGTCTTGTGCTTTATCAGTGAGCCAGCTGGCTATCCATCGGATGAAATATGGATTTATGCCTAATTTTGGCAGTTTATGTGCAATGCCAGAGGAAGGTATTGTGTCAAATGCCTTGGCCAGGTCAGGATAGGCAGTGTGCACTGTTTTGCCCTCATCCATAGCTTTACTGACTTCTCAAAGAAGTCCACCAGGTTAACTAGGTATGACCTGCCTTTGACAATTCCAAACAGGGTAGGATCCAGTGTCTGTAGGTTTCATATTTTATTGTTTATCCTATCCATCATAATTCTTCCCAAGGCCTTGCATATAGGACTAGTCAGACTTATAGGTCTGTAGTTCCCAGAGTCCATGGAAGACGCCCCTTTTGTGTAGAGAAACAGAAGCACTGTAGTTTTCCATTCCTTTGGCATGAAGTCAGTCTGGAGGCTATGGTTAAGTACAGATTCTAGCTGGCCAGGCAGGTCATGTTTCATACTGTTCAGAAGACATCCTGGGATATAATCAGGGCCCACCGAAGCAGTGTTTCTGGTCTTAGAGAGTGCAGTGAGGACCTGATCCCCAGTGATAGTTGGTGGAGAAATGATAGAGGAATTTTTTTGCAAGAAATGTTTCAGTACTTTCTTTAGAAATTTACTTTTTGTCTTACTGCCCATCAACTTTGAGTTTTTTTAACCTAGGAAAAGTAAACATTGCAAGCTGTTTATAATCCCTTCTTTCTTCCCTCCCACTGGGGTCCATAAACCTGGTGAAATTCTGTGGTTACAGGCTTATTCAACTAACTGCTGCATCAGATCAGCACTCTGCAATATTGGATCCAAGACACAAAGGTTTATGCTCTGATTATGCTCCAGATAATCTGGGTTCAAATAACAACTGAAGTTCTAAACAGGATCCCTGCAGAAGGATGAGAGTAACAGTTAATGTTGGCTCATCCATCTCTGAAGGAGAGTGTTACAGAGTCTCAGCACATAAGCTCCATGTGGGAGTAGAGCCAGTACTGCAACTCTGGCAAGTAGCACTCATGGGATGAACCTGTACTCCAGGTAGAAATCAAGACTGTGTATGGAATTGTGCACTTTCACTGTGTCAAGCATTTAAGACAGTGCACTGCACTTTCCATCCAGCAGAGATGCTTAGAGCACAGAATAAATCATCTGATTACCACTGGATGAATGAGCATGACCCCTGTTTTTTTTTTTTTTTTGCCTTTTTCTTCCAGAGTCCTACAGTGGGAGCCTTGAGTAATAAGTGACTTTGTAAGGGATGGGAGATTTATAGTTGTGGGAAGATAAGAGATATTCAATTAAAAAATGTATATTGCTCTGCAGCATTATATAAACACATAGGTACTTATGGCCATGAACATATTTTTAAGTTTAGAGTGATTGATGTAGTATGTCCAAATGCAAGGGGTGGTGACATTAATAACTATCTTGAGGTTAAGGAGTTTGAGTGGATTTTGAGACTGGCTGCTGATTCACCCCTTGGTTTGAACAGCACGGTTAGTTTGAAACCTATACTAGTGAAGTTACGTAATAGTAGAATAGGTTGATTTTTTGCTTTTGCATTTTATATTTATTATTTTTATTCACATTTTATATGTATATATTAGTATTATGTTTCTTTTTGTGTTTTGTTGTCACATGATTCCACTTGGCTGCTGGTCATGTGATTTTAGACCTGTATTTAAGCTTTCAGTTTTTAGATTTGAATGTATTAGTATTGAAGAAGGGTTCTGCCCGAAAGCTTTGCTCTGTATTAAACTGTTTTTTCCTACCAAGTTTCCTTTTTTTGCTCAATCTTTTGCAGTCAGTTTCTTTACTTATCACAATTAAGTGAGCAGGGCACAGGAAATCTGACACCTTTGGTTAACAGAGTGAGTGGGTGAGCGGAGAATGATACTTTAGATAAAAACATTTTTCTCTTTCCCCAAAGAAACTTATTTAATCATTCCATGTATCCAAAACAAATAAGGGACAATGTAAGTCCGTTTGGAAAACAGCAAGCATTCAAAGGGCGTCACCGATTAAATATGTACACGATATTCTGTCCAGAATTTCTTAACATAAAACAGTAATTCAAAGCACTCCCATTCTGAATAAATGGATTGAACAACCTGATGCAAAAGGAAGTATAAAACTGTCATGGTGTGGAGAATCATTACATTCTCTGTTTTGCTTGAAACATAATTAATTTATACAAATACAGTGACCCAGAAGCGTTTATCCACAAATGTTTTCTTGCCTTACACATTGGCAATGGCAGTAAGTCAGGAGGCATCTTATCATGATCAGACTAATTTCCCCCAGATTATTGTGACGATGAAGTGGATGGTCACTGTCCTTCAGTTCTACTGAAGCTTATCCTGCTGATGTTTACTCTGGTGATGCTGTACAACAATTATACCTCTATGAAGGATAAATGTGAGTGGGGTTACGCCTCTCTGAAGGATTAATATGACTGGGGCTATGCCCTAATGAAGGATAATCATGAGTAGTGATATACCTCTAGGAAGGATTATTAGGAGTGTGGTTATACCTATACAAAGGGTCATTATAACAAACATTATACCTCTATGAAGGACAATTATGAGTGGGATTAAACCTCTGTGAAGGATTAATCTGAATGGGGTTATACCTCTATGAAGGATTATTATGAGTGGGGTTATATGTCTATATAGAATAATTATGTGCAGGGTTATACCTTTATGAAGGATAATTATGTGTGGGGTTATACCTTTACAAAGGATAATTATGTGTGGGGTTATACCTTTATAAAGGATAATTATGTGTGGGGTTATAACTTTATGAAGGACAATTATTTATGAGGTTATACCTTTACAAAGGATAATTATGTGTGGGGTTATACCTTTACGAAGGACAATTATGTGTGGGGTTATACCTTCAAGAAGGACAATTATGTGTGTGGTTATACCTTTACAAAGACAAATTATATATGGGGTTATACCTCTACAAAGGGTCATTATAACAGACATTATATATCTATGAAGGGTTAATCTGAGTGGGGTTATGCCGCTCTAAAGGACAATTATGTGTGGGGTTATACCTCTACAAAGGTCATTATATGAGACATTATACCTCTATGCAGGATTAATATGAGTGGGGTTATGGCTCTGTGAAACATAATTATGGAATGGTATAATACCTCTCAAGGAGAATTTTGAGTGGGGTTATACCTCTATAAAGGACTACTACAAGTGGGCTTATACTTCTCTGAAGGAAAATTATGAGTGGGATTACACCTCTATGAAGGATAATTCTCAGTGGGATTATACCACTCTGAAAGATTATTATGACTGGGGTTATAAATCGCTGAAGGATTATTATGAGTGAGGTTACATCTCTCTAAAGGATAATTCTGAGTGGGCTTATACCTCTAATAAATATCTCAGGCAGAAATTTACTATTCTAAGATTAAAATGCCCAAGGCCTTTGTTAGATCTTCTCTGGTGGAGTCTTTTTTAATGATAATAGCATGTCATATTGCATAACCCTGATAGTTTACTAGCTGTGCTTAGAAGACCTAAGAGGTATTCCAAAGTCCTTGAGAGTTTTCCATTTATAGAGACAAATTTGCAATTTACGGCTACCATTAGTATGCTACTGTGTAAAGACAGCAAAAAGTAAGGTCATCCTGGTATCTATCCCTTTTGATGAAAAATTTACATCCTATAAACTTATAGTAAATGAATAACACTGCTTCACACTTATTTGAACAGCTAGGAATAAAACCTATATGCTGACTTACCTGGTTGACTTAAATAAACAGGTTGGACTACTAATATCCCCTTTGAATTATGTTGTCTTAATGGATAATTTGCTGTACCTCCTGTCTGCCACTGACAATGTCACATCTCATGCCTATGATTTAGTGGACGCTTCCTTTCCTGTATCTACCATGTAAGTAGTCCTAAGTAGACCTGCTTCATTCTTTTCAGTCAGAATTGAATCCAAGAATTCTCCAACTCAGTGCTGACAACCCTGCAGCAACATAGTCTGTGAATAAATATGAAAAGGTTCATTCCTATCAGTGGTACACACTGAAATTAATAATTTGGGAATATGCTTTGCCTCTCAATTTATTTAAATCGCTCATGTTCATTCTTAACTGTCGACCTTAGCAAATTTCCAGAATAGAGACATTTTTGACCCACAAATGGAAAGTCAGCAGTGCCTTTTTACTCAGATTATGGAACTCCATGAGCGGCCATTGACAGATCTGTTTGCATCACCAGAAAAATGTATTTTCCTAATTTTTGCACCAGTTATCCTCACCACAAAACACTAGCCCCTGGTGATTCACCTTAGCTGGAGTCACACTCTGTTCTACGCATTCATCCAGTTCTCCAGTTCTCCCTTTGAAAAAACTGTGGAAGTAAAATGGTAGAAACAAATTTAATTGTAGCAACTTTCTTTTGTTTGAGACATCTTCGAGTGTATATGTCTATTACAACAAACTATATAATCTACTGACATTACAGCAGAACAAGTTCTTTCAAATACATCTGAAACCCCTTAATTTCACATCTTAGTGGATTTCAACTAATACTGGATGGCTGTTTTTGAGGCAAGTGTACCTGTTTTATGAGACTCTAGAAGACTGCCCCCCCGTAAAACTGCCTTGCCCAGACAATTATCCTCTTCTTAACCTGCCCTAAACCCCATCATCTGTGCTGGTCAGTATGGAATCTCAGTCAGCTCTCCTCCACCCCTTCATCTGTACTGGTCAGTATGGAATCTCAGTCAGCTGTCCTACACCCCTTCATCTGTACTGATCAGCATGGAATCTCAGTCAGTTGTCCTACACCACTTCATCTGTACTGGTCAGTATGGAATCTCAGTCAGCTGTCCTACACCCCTTCATCTGTACTGATTAGCATGGAATCTCAGTCAGTTTTCATCTGTACTGGTCAGTATGGAATCTCAGTCAGCTGTCCTACACCCCTTCCTCTGTACTGATCAGGATGGAATCTCAGTCAGCTGTCCTACACCCCTTCATCTGTACTGGTCAGTATGAGACCTCAGTCAGCTGTGCTACACCCCTTCATCTGTACTGGTCAGTATGAGACCTCAGTCAGCTGTGCTACACCCCTTCATCTGTACTGGACAGTATGGAAACTCAGTCAGCTGTTTCCCCCCTCTGTGGCCAGCCTGATAGCATTAGGTGTTTTGGGGCAGTACTGTATTTGCCTCATGCTTACTGAAATATCTTTACTGTTATCTCACAATGATTTAGTATGTGAAAGGTGTAAGGATTTACTTAACTTGGAGGCTACCTACTCACTTCAGGGCACATTCATTAAGCGCAACACATATAAACATACAGCACAGAACACTTCCACTAAACCAACTTATCCTGAGGCTAAGAGAACACTCCCTAAGCTTCCAAGGTTAAGGACTAAGAAGCCTCAGACATTAGTATACACAGCAACACACCCACATTCACCCTTCACACCCATACCTAAAAACGCATACCTGTAAGAGTCACAAGGATGCAGACTCCAAGCCCTCATGTCCCACTGAGACTGCATCAAACAATGGCAGTATTTTAGAAATAGGTGACTCTTTTGTAAGGCATATGGACACAGAGCTCACCGGGCTGGATAAGAATAGGGTGACAGTTAGTTGTCTTTCTGGAGCCAGGATTCTGGATGTAACAAGGGTTCTTAGATCCCTCTATCCTGATAAATATGACATCATAGTGATCCACGTGGACATGAACCACTCACAGAGACATGCAGAAAGAGAAGATTGTGCTTGTTATACATGTATCTGAGGTAGGAAAGACACTTGTCTTGAGTGGTATTTTACCATCACCCACACTGATGCAAGGATTCAAAGGCAAGATAAATGGATTTAATAATTGGCTATGTAGTTGGCGTCATTCTACGGGATCCAGTATATGTCATCTTGGGATGAGATGGCTGACAAGTCTTCCTGCCTTCACTTTTTTGCATTCTGGTTCCAGCCTTTGCTGTTTACAAAGTGCCTTTTTTTAGGCAGAGTCCATCTAATGGACATTCCAGCCTAGTAAATTCTCATCTGAAACACGTTAATGTGGCTCTACTTAATGCCAAGAGTCTTTGTAAAAAATGGCTAATTTGAGGCTTTCCTGCAGCTTGGACACATTCACATATGTGTAGTTTAGAGCAATGAAAGTACTCCCTCTATATTCCTGGGTATAATGCCTGTCTTCTCTTCAGACCCCCTGGTAACTGTGGAGGAGTATCAGTATTTGTCAAGGATGTCATCGTCTCACAACAGATTCCTTGGGACATCACTTGTGAGCTCCTAGAAGTCCAAATCACTCTAAACAAGACTAATTACCACTTCATAGCTAGCTATAGAACATCCTGTATGTTTCCTTCTGAGCACGATAGTTATCTTAATGCGTTAGCTGAAATTCCCATTAAATGCAAAACCTTTCTAGTGGGGACTTCAGCTATCCATCAGTTAACTAGCTGACCTACACCACCAATAGTCGGCATGCCCAGGCTTCCTTGACATTATAAATATAACTCTCCTTCACAAATAGCGAATCATCCTACTACGGGCCCCAGTATCCTTGATCTAGTCCTCAAAAATATGACCACTTCTTGCATAGCTCCATATGCATCAGCCTGCCTTGTTAATTCAGAAAATAATTTAGTGACCTTTACCTTTAAAACTGGTGGTATTTCCTCATTAAATATCTCTGTGTTTAGAGACCTCTCAAAAGCAAACCTTCTTCAGTTACTAAATGAATTAAATATATTCTGCTGTAATCCCCCACTGAAGGATCACATTGCTAAAGCTGCTGCCTATACCTCTAAGTTCTACTCCCACTTAAATAGTTGTATTGATAAGACAGTCCCTATCCACAAATATAATGAGAAGCTTAGAAACAAACCCCTGTTGTGGAATACCCATATAAATAAATTATATAAAAAGAGAAAGAAACTCCTTAATGCTTATGAAAGGTCTCATTCTACCTACCTTAAGATCACACTAAAGTAAACTAACAAAAGGCGTAAGGGAGCCATTAGGAAGTTCAAAGCTGAGTATGCACTTAAAATATTCACTAAAACCAAAAATAACTGCAAATCTTTCTTTAACTATGTCAGAGCATTAAGAACTAACAGCAGTGTTCAGAGCTAGTCCACAATAATACCACACCGTTTTGACCCAAAGGAAATAGCTAATATCCTTGCTAAAAAAAATTATTGCAAATTTTTATTACTCTCACAGTTATAGCTATCCCACAGGTTCCACAATTCCAGCCACCCCCTTTAATTACCGTGGAACAAGTTCCTTTGGTTATTTCAAAATGCTTCATGGACCCTGACAACTTATCAGGTTGTCTGATTATCAGTGCCAAATATGGCCTTTCTGAACCCCTACTTAAACTCTTTAATCCAAGCCTGTCCACTGGTTACATTCCTGAAGCCTGAAAAACAGCCATTATATTGCCATTACGCAAGGGTGGTCCAACCACAGACTCAGACCCATTAGTTTCATTGGCCGCATATGTAAAGCAATGGAATACATTATCTCAGACTTCATTAATATGAACATTGAAAATCTCTCCATCTTGGACTCTCATCAGTTTGGTTTTACCTAAGGAAGGTCTTACCTCTTTAACCTCAATTTCTTTGAAAAAGTAACTGAAACAGTGCTTAGTGATTATGAAGTGCATAAAGCATATCTTCACATGGACAATGCCTTTTACAGCATTCCCCATGCAAGCATTGCTGATAAATTTGTAAATTTGAATATAAATCCGTATATTGTGTAATAAATAGCTAACTGGTTGTCTGACAGAACCCATGTGGTTAGACTGGCAAGTGCCACTTCTGAAAGCAAAACAGTTACCAGTGGTGTAGCATAGGGTTCACTTTGGGCCCACTTCTATTTGATGTATATTTCTCAAATCATCAGGCCAGCACTTCTGGCCTATGGTTAACTAAGTTTGCAGATGATTATAAAGAGAATGTTGTTATTCAGTCTTTAACTGACTCACAATTGCTCTAATATGCCTTAGATCATGTAAACAACTGGTGCAAGGAAGGACAATGGTCTCAAATTAAATGTAAAAGAAAATGTAACATAATTCATTCTGGTAAACAAAACAGTTTCACTTACCATATAGGAGCTGCACCCCTCCAATCAGACACTGCTGTAAGGGATACGGGTACTCTTGTTGATAATTCCTTATCATTTGACCATCATGCCTCTACAGTAGTTTGGAAAGCCTTTTATCTGGCCCATCTAATTTCAAAAGGCGTCCCTTTACACATTCCCCTTTACACATATCTTATCAGACCCATTATTGAATATAATGCACCTTTTGGCGTGTATTTATCTAAACATGCCACAATACTTGAGAAACCTCAGAGATTCATAACTAAAATGATCAGTGATCTCAGAAATCTTAGTTATCAGGAGAGAATGGCAGCCACTTCTCTATACACAGTCTCTTAGAGACTCCTGTGTGGAGGTCTATGTCGACCCTTTTGTGCCATGAAGGTGCCAACCCTATTTGATTTCCTATGCCTTCACAGAACTATTGGTACATCAAATACTCGGTTAAGGGAACTAAATCTTCATCAGCATATATATAAGACACATTGGCATAACAGATTCATATCTCAATGTATTCCTCACCTTTGGTGCAAGCTTCCATTACATGTCAAGCTATCACCCTTGCCACCTTTGAGGTAAACCTAGATAATTGGATGGGTAGCCAAAGATTCTATCTCCTGGTCTAGCCTGTCTTGATCTTCTTGAGATTAGAGGGGAGTTTTGAATAAGGTTTCTTTGGCTAGGCTTGAAATGTTCTTCAAACCGATTGCTAAGTACTTACCTATGAATCTATGAACAAAGTGGAAAAGGTTGATGGTACATAGTGGTGATGAAGTTCCCCAGATTTCACAATACCTGGCCATTATTTTTGCTACTGGTCTTTCTTTATGGATGGAACATTAAACTGAGGTCCCATCTGCTTGAGTTGGTGGTAGCTCAGGTGGATGTAAAAAAATCCCACGGCACTTATTGAAAATAATAAGGGAAGTTCCAGATGCCCTGACCAAATTTCTCTTAGTAATATAAAAAACTCTTGCCTTGAAAAGATGCTACTAACCTAATGGGACTAACCTGGTTAACAAAGGATAATTAAATTATACACTGGAGTCCATTTTTCTGCCACTTCTGAGTGGTCAGCAGAATATCTTTCTTTACCTCCTCATATTAGACTGAAGCATTTTATTAGAGATTTTATGCATCTTGTGCTCTCTGTGAAAAACATTTCTCTTGTGTGGTATTTGAACTTCATGAATGAGAGGCTGCTTTATCCACCCTTTGGGGTCTGTAGCTTCCATGAACTTAAAAGTTTCTTTCCTAAAAAACTTCATTTTATTGACTACAATGTCTAGAAGTTAACACACAGGATTAAGTCTTTGAGCTCTAAAGAGCTGCGTTTTCTACCCAAAGTACAGAGTTTGACTCCTTTTGCCTCCATCTGCCTACTGTCTGACTCTAAGCAAGTCATTTAACTCATTAACTATGTGGTGTGGAATGCCACACCTCTAACAGCCTACACAAAGCTTGCATTCCTGAGCATTTTCAGAAAAATAAACTTAAAAAGCATAAGATAAATGTAAATATTTTGTGAGCAGAAGAATGCTATTAAAACTGCATAAACATCAATGTTATCAGTAAGAAGAATTCTTTACAGTGATATTGTTTAGTGCACTCATAGTCTTTCCATAAATACTACAATTAAGCAATAACCCACATCTGGGTGTGGGTAATGCTAGATTTACCCACGGTTGGTGTGGTTTGGTCATGAGGGCAAAGCCCGAGTGGCCAAACAAAGACAAACATGGGTAAATCTAGCATTACCAACACCTAAATGTGGGTTATTGCTATTATACAATGACATTATTTAAGGAAAAAAATACTTACTTTTCTTAAATAATGCTTTTGTATAATACCTACGTGGTGCCCTTCTGTGGATTTCCAGTATCCTGGAGCTTTTTCTGATGTACTGCGCATGCGTATGCTTATGCAGTACATCAGAGCTGTGTTGAGGAAGCAACAGAGAAAGGAAGATCTTCGTTGCTTTTTTTTTTTAAAAGATATCTCGCTATGTTAAACATATAACATAGCGAGAATACAGCAACGGAGATCTTCCGTTCTTCATTGCTACCTAACAGAAACAAAAAGATCAAGACTTATACTAATGGAAAAAGTCCAGGCGACCGGACCTTTTTCCATTAGTATAAGTCGGATTTACAACGGGCACGCTGGTTGGGCTGGCCAATCAGCGTGCATATTTTGGAATACTAATTGTCAGTCATTGTATAATACATTATAATGCACACAAATCCCAAATTATATTTTTTGCTAAACTTTCACAAACAGATTCTCATATAATGGAAACTGTGCAACCTAGACATATATTGTTTGAACATTTTTGTTAATCAGACATAAGCTTTCACATGACAACAGGAAATTCCTCTAAGAGTGCATGTTTACTTAGATATTTACAGAAATATGAAAACATATGTTTAATTGTGCAAATAGCAATAAAAATCACACTGATTATCTCTCAAGATATGCATCTTACAGTGAAAATATCAAAGATAGTTTTATTAAACATCTAAGGCTTCACCTGATGTGATGCAACAATTTACAAGTCACTTGTTATTTGAAGGATTAAGTACATAAAGAAATATCATTTATTTCATAATTACTAACAAAAAGCAGCAATGTCTCAGATATAGCGTGAAATAAATGGACATTGACAATGAATTTCCCTGTTACCTACATGACGTATCAAACAATACCCTTCAATAACATGTAGGGGTCTCAGTTATGAAAATATTAAGCACAAATATGAAAATATGAATAAGAAGTGATAAATACTGATCCATTTCTCTACTGCAGCACATACTAGATTAACAATCTTAGTGTCATTTTGTTAACTCCATGCACTTTGCAATATTGCCTTTTATTAGGTGGAAAGTTGCTTAGTTAAAGAAGCCAAACCCAAAAAAGGTCTGGATGCCATACGGAGTTATGGGTGTGAACTGGAAATACACAAAAAAGGCATTTTAGGCCTGAATGAGTTAACCAGTGTTCTTGGGTTGACCCTCTAAAGGGACATTTAGTTCCATTTGGCTTACCCAGTTGACAAATGCATACAATAAATAAATAAATTATTCCTAATATGTAATGTAATGTAAGGTTTATTGAAGAATCTGCATCCTTTTTCTTCTACAATAAATAATTGTCACAAGCTGCATCCTCCATTCACATACATAAACATCCTAAGGCTTTTCTGCAATCTACAACTGGAAGAAGGTGCCCACAATCAAACTTCCCCAACTCTGGGAAACATCTTAGAACCATCCCAAAATATAACACATTCACAACACTTCTCCTTGACCATTTTAATTCCTTGGTTGTATGCACTATTACTTAAGTTGACATCTCTTTCATCAATTCCTTCTCCACTGTCTCATCACACCTCTCACATATCCAGATTTTCACAGAATGTCCATATTTTTGCCTCTCATTTTTAGTTTTTAGTTTGATCCCCATAAAATGTGTTGTTTTCTGTCAAATCACTGAGAATAGAAGTCACTAAATAATGACATGCATTTGAGTTTCAGACTTCATATCCTTTGGCACATGCATGCTAACATGAATCATGTTATTCTTGCAACAAAGTTTATAACAGCAATATTTAAAATCTGTCTTTATTTTTGTGCCTTTGTCCCCCATTATTTTAGGCTTTGTTCAGATTTCTTGTGGTAAAAGGTTGTGAGACATGCATCCTACTCCTGCTTCTGGAACAAGGCCACACTCTCTGTATCAGTTTCACCATCTTTATTAAACTTTATTATGTGATTCATTCATTCATTCATGTCATTTATTTTTAATTTTTATTAAAGTTTATTTATTGCACTAAGGCAGTTACCAAAACTGACCAGTTTCAGACCCAGTCTGGTATTCATTTATCATTCATCATTAATTCATTTATTCATTCACCCATTTTCTCATACCTGATTTTTGCTAGTCTGGCTCACGAGGAGCTGGTCCATCTCTCAATAACCAATGCTCATAAGGAAGAAAACACATCTGGAAAGGAGTGCCAACTCATCACTAGATGCACACACACACACAGACACACACACACACACACACACACACACACACACACACACACACACACACACACACACACACACACACACACGTGCAAACACATACACACACATATGTGCATGTGTGTACATACATATATAAAGACACAGACACACACACACACACACACACACACAAAACACGCAAACACATACACACACATGTGCATGTGTGTACATACATATATAGACACACACACACACACACACACACACACACACATACACAGTTTGAAGGATTATCTGTTCATCTGTTTGAGATGTGAGTAAAAAAACAAAACACCCAGCTATGACTGACTGAGTCACAGGCAAGGTATGGAAGGAGACTAACTAGAAACCAAGTAGAGGACTAAACACTTTTAAGCAGCAGCACTAACCACATATCACTGTGAAGTCCACAGAATGCACAGATGAACACTGCAAAGCAGCAGCATTAACCATGC
The DNA here is from genome assembly GCF_019279795.1 of Protopterus annectens. Lineage (NCBI taxonomy): Eukaryota > Metazoa > Chordata > Ceratodontiformes > Protopteridae > Protopterus > Protopterus annectens. The sequence goes on along the minus strand of NC_056740.1, from coordinate 533,524,373 downwards.
ATCACTGTGCAGTGCCATGATATACAGCTGACCAGCAGCAACACTAACCATGTAACACTGTGCAGTCCACACAATGTATAGATGAACACTGTAAAGCAGCAGCACTAACCATGCACCACTGTGTAGTTCACACAATGTACAGTTGAACACTGTGAAGCAGCAGTACTAACCATGTATCATTGTGCAGTCCATACAATGTACAGACAACCAGCAGCAGCATTAACCATGTATCACTGTGCAGTCCATACAATATGCAATCAACTAGCAGCAGCCCTATCCATGCATCACTGTGCAGTCCCCACAATCTACAGTTGAACACTGTGAAGCAACAGCACTAACCATGCATCACTGTGCAGTCTACACAGTCTACAATCAAACACTGTGAAACAGCAGAACTAACCATGTATCACTGTGCAGTCCACACAATGTACAGTCGACCAGCAACAGTACTAACCATGTATCACTGTGCAGTCCACACAATATGCAGACAAACACTGTGAAACAACAACACTAATCATGGATCACTGTGCAGTCCACACAATGTACTGTCGAACACTGTGAAGCAGCAGCACTAACCATGTATCTCTGTGCAGTCCATACAATATACAATCAACCAGCAGCAGCACTATCCATGCATCACTGTTCCATCCCCATAATCTACAGCCACTAGCCATGCATCACTGTGCAGCCCACACAATCTACAGTTGAACACTGTGAAGCAACAGCACTAACCATGCATCACTGTGCAGTCTACACAATCTACAATCAAACGCTGTGAAGCAGCAGCACTAACATGTATCACTGTGCAGTCCACACAATGTACAGTCGACCAGCAACAGTACTAACCATGTATCACTGTGCAGTCCACACAATATACAAACACTGTGAAACAGCAGCACTAAACATGGATCACTGTGCAGTCCACACAATGTACTGTCGACTAGCAACAGTACTAGCAATGTATCACTGTGCAGTCCACACAATATACAGTCAAACACTGTGAAACAGCAGCACTAACCATGGATCACTGTGCAGTCCACACAATGTACTGTCGAACACTGTGAAGCAGCAGTACTAACCATGTATCCCTGTGCAGTCCACACAGTGGTCAGTCAAACATACTGAGCAGTACCATTAACCATGTATCACTGTGCAGTCCACACAATGTACAGTCGACCAACAGCAGCACTAACCATGTATCACTGTGCAGTCCACACAATCTACAGTCGGCCACTAACCATGCATCATTGTGTAGTCCACACAATGTACAACCAACCAGCAGCACTAACCATGCATCACTGTGCAGTCCACACAGTGTATAGCCGGACACTGTGAAGCAGCAGCACTAACCATGTATCAATGTGCAGTCCACACAATGTGCAGTCAAACAGCAGCAGCACTAACCATGCATCACTATGCAGTCCACACAGTGTATAGCCGGACAATGTGAAGCAGCAGCACTAACCATGTATCAATGTGCAGTCCACACAATATATATAGTCAAACACTGTGAAACAGCAGCACTAACCATGTATCACTGTGCAGTCCACACAATGTGCAGTCAAACAGCAGCAGCACTAACCATGGATCACTGTACAGTCCACACAATGTATGGCTGACCACCAGCAGCACTAACAATATATTACTGTGCAGTCCACACAATGTACAGTTAAACATTGTGAAGCAGCAGCACTAACCATGTATCACTGTGAAGTCCACACAATGTACAGTTGAACACTGTGAAGCAGCAGCACTAACCATGTATCACTGTGCAGTCCACACAATGTGCAGTCAAACAGCAGCAGCACTAACCATGGATCACTGTACAGTCCACACAATGTATGGCTAACCACCGTCAGCACTAACAATATATCACTGTGTAGTCCACACAATGTACAGTTAAACATTGTGAAGCAGCAGCACTAACCATGTATCACTGTGAAGTCCACACAATGTACAGTTGAACACTGTGAAGCAGTAGCACTAACCATGTGTCACTGTGCAGTCCACACAATGTACAGTCAAACACTGTGAAGCAGCAGCACTAACCATGTATCACATCACTGTGCAGTCCACACAATGTACAGTCAAACACTGTGAAGCAGCAGCACTAATCATGTATCATATCACTGTGCAGTCCACACAATATACAGTCAAACACTGTGAAACAGCAGCACTAACCAGGCATCACTGTGCAGTCCACACAATGTACAGTTGAACACTGTGAAGCAGTAGCACTAACCATGTGTCACTGTGCAGTCCACACAATGTACAGTCAAACACTGTGAAGCAGCAGCACTAACCATGTATCACATCACTGTGCAGTCCACACAATGTACAGTCAAACACTGTGAAGCAGCAGCACTAATCATGTATCATATCACTGTGCAGTCCACACAATATACAGTCAAACACTGTGAAACAGCAGCACTAACCAGGCATCACTGTGCAGTCCACACAGCATACATTCAGCCAGCAACAGCACTAACCATGTATCAATTTGCAGTCCACACATTGTACAGCAGACCAGCAGCAGCACTAACCATGTATCACTGTGCAGTCCACACAATATACAAACACTGTGAAATAGCAGCACTAACCACGTATCCTTGTGCAGTCCACACAATGTTCTGTCAAACACACTGAAGCAGTACCATTAACCATGTATCACTGTGCAGTCCACACAATGTACAGTTGATCAACAGTAGCACTAACCATGTATCATTGTGCAGTCCGAACAATGTACATTCGGCCAATAACCATGCATCATTGTGCAGTCCACACAATGCACAGCTGGCCAGCAGCACTAACCATGCATCACTGTACAGTCCACATAATGTACAGTCGGACACTGTAAAGCAGCAGCACTAACCATGTATCACTGCGCAGTCCACACAATGTACAGTCAAACACTGTGAAGCAGCAGCACTAACTATGTATTACTGTGCAGTCCACACAATGTACAGTCAAATGCTGTGAAGTAGCAGCACTAACCATGTATCACATCACTGTGCAGTCCACACAATGTATAGTCAAACACTGTGAAGCAGCAACACTAACCGTGTATCACATCACTGTGCAGTCCACACAATGCACAGTCAAACACTGTGAAGCAGCAACACTAACCGTGTATCACATCACTGTGCAGTCCACACAATGTACAGTCAAACACTGTGAAGCAGCAACACTAACCATGTATCACATCAC